>NW_027660850.1:0-67500 GCF_963280865.1 Gymnoscopelus braueri
CTAGCAGTGAGCTGGCAAACTGGCAGAGAGCGGGCAGACTAGCAGTGCGCTGGCAGACTGGCAGAGAGCTGGCAGACTGGCAGAGAGCTGGCAGACTGGCAGTGCGCTGGCAGACTGGCAGAGAGCTGGCAGACTGGCAGAGAGCTGGCAGACTGGCAGTGCGCTGGCAGACTGGCAGAGAGCTGGCAGACTGGCAGTGCGCTGGCAGACTGGCAGAGAGCTGGCAGACTGGCAGTGCGCTGGCAGACTGGCAGAGAGCTGGCAGACACAGAGATGTTTCCTGGCGCGCACTGATGACGTGTCACCCGCCAATTCGGTGGCCCGGCAGTGCTCTGGCAGACTGGCAGAGAGCTGGCAGACTGGCAGAGAGCTGGCAGACTGGCAGTGAGCGGGCAGACTAGCAGTGAGCTGGCAAACTGGCAGAGAGCTGGCAGACTGGCAGTGCGCTGGCAGACTGGCAGAGAGCTGGCAGACTGGCAGAGAGCTGGCAGACTAGCAGTGAGCTGGCAAACTGGCAGAGAGCGGGCAGACTAGCAGTGCGCTGGCAGACTGGCAGAGAGCTGGCAGACTGGCAGAGAGCTGGCAGACTGGCAGTGCGCTGGCAGACTGGCAGAGAGCTGGCAGACTGGCAGAGAGCTGGCAGACTGGCAGTGCGCTGGCAGACTGGCAGAGAGCTGGCAGACTGGCAGTGCGCTGGCAGACTGGCAGAGAGCTGGCAGACTGGCAGTGCGCTGGCAGACTGGCAGAGAGCTGGCAGACACAGAGATGTTTCCTGGCGCGCACTGATGACGTGTCACCCGCCAATTCGGTGGCCCGGCAGTGCTCTGGCAGACTGGCAGAGAGCTGGCAGACTGGCAGAGAGCTGGCAGACTGGCAGTGAGCGGGCAGACTAGCAGTGAGCTGGCAAACTGGCAGAGAGCTGGCAGACTGGCAGTGCGCTGGCAGACTGGCAGAGAGCTGGCAGACTGGCAGAGAGCTGGCAGACTAGCAGTGAGCTGGCAAACTGGCAGAGAGCGGGCAGACTAGCAGTGCGCTGGCAGACTGGCAGAGAGCTGGCAGACTGGCAGAGAGCTGGCAGACTGGCAGTGCGCTGGCAGACTGGCAGAGAGCTGGCAGACTGGCAGAGAGCTGGCAGACTGGCAGTGCGCTGGCAGACTGGCAGAGAGCTGGCAGACTGGCAGTGCGCTGGCAGACTGGCAGAGAGCTGGCAGACTGGCAGTGCGCTGGCAGACTGGCAGAGAGCTGGCAGACACAGAGATGTTTCCTGGCGCGCACTGATGACGTGTCACCCGCCAATTCGGTGGCCTGGCAGTGCTCTGGCAGACTGGCAGAGAGCTGGCAGACTGGCAGTGAGCTGGCAGACTAGCAGTGAGCTGGCAGACTAGCAGTGAGCTGGCAAACTGGCAGAGAGCTGGCAGACTGGCAGTGCGCTGGCAGACTGGCAGAGAGCTGGCAGACTGGCAGTGAGCTGGCAGACTGGCAGTGAGCTGGCAGACTGGCAGTGAGCTGGCAGACTGGCAGAGAGCTGGCAGACTGGCAGAGAGCTGGCAGACTGGCAGTGAGCTGGCAGACTGGCAGAGAGCTGGAAGACTGGCAGTGAGCTGGCAGACTGGCAGAGAGCTGGAAGACTGGCAGTGAGCTGGCAAACTGGCAGTGAGCTGGCAGACTGGCAGTGAGCTGGCAGTGAGCTGGCAGACTGGCGTTGCAGAGGGAAGGCCGGCAGCATGACGTTAATGAGTTGGTTCTCCCAGATGTCTTGTCAGCAGTGTGGAGGAGGGGAGGGGGTCTTTTTAATCATGCCACTCTGTGATGTCACGTGTTTCTATTTATTCATACATGTTCCTCTGAAACGCTGAGGGAAGCCCAGGGCTCTGATTGTTCACTTTGATTTCCTATTTTTCTTTCAACCCTTATCCTGTTCCCCCATTCTCTTTATCATTTTTATTCCCACTTCCCCTACATCTTTTCCTTTCATTCCGTGCCTCCATTTCTATATCCCTCTCCCTCTCCCTCTCTCTCTCTCTCGCTCCATGTCAGTATTCACCAGTAAGAGACCACACAAATGTGGCATTACATGCCGCCATCTTTGGCTTCGTTCTCTCTCTCAGTCTCAACAACAACCCCTGCCTGTGTCAATACAATGTTAACAATGGACTGTCACTAATGGACTGTGTGTGTGCGTGTGTGCGTGCGTGTGTGCACAGTGAAAAGTAGCAACCTGCGTGTGTGTGTGTGTGTGTGTGTGTGTGTGTGTGTGTGTGTGTGTGTGTGTGTGTATTCCAGGATATATGCATACATCGTATGACTGCAAAAATACAGCTGCACACTGTATTCCGTACTGTATAACGTACAGTACTGTATCATGTACTGTATCAAACTCTAACCACCTGTTAGCTCATCTAAAAACTGCTGGCAAACAGAGATGTTTCCTGGCGCGCACTGATGACGTGTCACCCGCCAATTCGGTGGCCCAGCACTGCTCTGGCAGACTGGCAGAGAGCTGGCAGACTGGCAGAGAGCTGGCAGACTGGCAGAGAACTGGCAGACTGGCAGAGAGCTGGCAGACTGGCAGAGAGCTGGCAGACTGCATGGCAGAGAACTGGCAGACTGGCAGAGAGCTGGCAGACTGCATGGCAGAGAACTGGCAGACTGGCAGAGAACTGGCAGTGAGCTGACAGACTGGCGTTGCAGAGAGAAGGCCGGCAGCATGACGTTAATGAGTTGGTTCTCCCAGATGTCTTGTCAGCAGTGTGGAGGAGGGGAGGGGGGTCTTTTTAATCATGCCACTCTGTGATGTCACGTCTTTCTATTTATTCATACATGTTCCTCTGAAGCGCTGAGGGAAGCCCAGGGCTCTGATTGTTCACTTTGATTTCCTCGATGAAATCTCCTTGGCTTTTCGCCGTCCTATTTTTCTTTCAACCCTTATCCTGTTCCCCCATTCTCTTTATCATTTTTATTCCCACTTCCCCTCCATCCTTTCCTTTCATTCAGTGCCTCCATTTCTATTTCCCTCTCCCTCTCCCTCTCCCTCTCTCTCTCTCTCTCTCTCTCTCTCTCTCTCTCTCTTTCTCTCTCTCTCGCTCTCTCTTCATCATCTCACAGTCTTTCTGAGTACCTAGAAGTATGTAAATTGATCATGGTTGGTGTTGACTGCAGGAAGAGCAGAGTGATGGCGTGATAGTGAAAATGATTGGTGAGGCTCAGTTAAAAGAGAGAGAGCTTGAGGGCAAGAATTATAGATTAAATAAATACATTTCCCCATTCTTTCACTCACTCTCTCTCGAGCTCTCTCTCTGTTCATCTTTGCTCCTCTTTTTCTCTGCCTCTTTATATTTCTACTCTCTCTTTCTGAGTGAAATCCCTGCTTGCAGACGCCGTAATGAATACCCTTATGGGTTTTGTTTTTCACTATATTACTTTAATTTGCAACAAGAGTTAAGTCATGGAAATTGCCTTTCGTGATCTCAACTCTAGAATTGGAATTGAACGAGGCTGGTTCTCAAGCTATTTCACTTTGACAACCCCATGGTAAAATTAACTTGTTTTCCAGCTCACGCTCTAGCATGCTGTTGTTTTCTAGAATGAATTTGGATGTCAGCCCTGCGTTCTAGATTTGGATTGATTTGTTGTTTGCTCTTTCCATTTGTAAGCTCTGTTTTCTGGGCTTCCCTCCTGTAATGTGATTGTCGCGGCTGTACCTCGCCGACACAGCAACCTGCTGTTAAACAAGCCTTTCCACCTCTCAGCAAAAAGACATTATGTCATTTTCACAGCAGATTACAATCTCCGATTGTTCCGTTGAACTGTTCACCAAATTCGGCTTTCAATGCTTTCCCCTCGTAGTACAATCAAACCAAGTAAGGAAAGAAAATCTGTTTGTCATACAGTATATCTCAGCATATATTTAGGCTTATATTAGACAAAATATAACATTTGTAATGTACGTATATATAGTATATTGTTGCCGGGCATTTTGATGCCCTCAACAATGAAAGCAGAGTGATGATTTGTTTATCACTCATGAATAGATTTATTCATTCAACAAAGACAACAAAAAATGCAATCAAAACTTTTTACAAATCGATTAACATTTCTGTCAATTGGCACCTGCTTTGCTTCCTGCTAGGATTTCCTGACAGTGTGAGGAGGGAGTTGGCTGTGAACACAGCAGGTGTTGCTGGCACGCCTCATCCTTGTTCGTACATAGTCATTTCGTGAATCATCGAAGGTTTTCCGCTCTGTGTTTTGGTTCCTTTGCGGGCGGATTACCTCCAGTGTCTACTCAGCCATGAATTGTACCAATGCAGTTGTGTTTGGCGGATGAGTTTTGTCCATGAAATGGTGACAGTGTGAGTTCCTTCTGCAGTTAGGTTGCTTGTCAGCCATTGTTATCAGCCCTAGGATTTATGGACGGACGGACGGACGGACGGACGGACGGACGGACCGACGGACGGAGATAGATAGACAAAACAAACAATACAACAATATATTTTGTTTATCATGTTACCCGCTTAAAACACATTTGACATACTACGTAACATGTAGGCTAACATGTCATCTAACATGTGTAACAGTATTTACACATAATATATTATTATTACTCCTATGAGGTATATGACTCCACAACACATAATATGTTGTGGTATTACTCCTATGAGGTATATGACACCACAGCACATAATATTACTCCTATGAGGTATATAACACCACAACACATAATATTACTCCTATGAGGTATAAGACACCACAACACATAATACAGTATTACTCCTATGAGGTATATAACACCACAAAACATAATATTACTCCTATGAGGTATGACACCACAACACATAATATTACTCCTATGAGGTATGACACCACAACACATAATATTACTCCTATGAGGTATGACACCACAACACATAATATTACTCCTATGAGGTATATAACACCACAAAACATAATATTACTCCTATGAGGTATAACACCACAACACATAATATTACTCATATAACACCACAAAACATAATATTACTCCATGAGGTATGACACCACAACACATAATATGTTGGCTGCTTTGTACAGGAACAGAGGTGACTTAAGAGCTACAGAGCGGGTTAGTGTGTGTATTGTAATGTGTCCGCGGCATTCTTTAATCTCCATCCCTGTGCTCCTTAATCCAAATGGGGAGCCGAATAACATTGGATTTAATAGACTGACTCCACCGGCTTCTCCATGCCTCAGCCCACAGATTAATGCAGGGTTCCTTCATAGCTATTTCCATGGTGTGTGTGTGTGTGTGTGTGTGTGTGTGTGTGTGTGTGTGTGTGTGTGTGTGTGTGTGTGTGTGTGTGTGTGTGTGTGTGTGTGTGTGTGTGTGTGTGTGTGTGTGCGTGCGTGTGCGCGTGCGCGTGCGCGTGCGTGTGCATGCACCTCTGTCTACTATGTCTTATGTACTTACACATTTTTCTATGTATTGTCTCTTTGTTATTGTTGTTTTGCACAGTGTTGAACCAGTGTTGAACGTGGCGGGGTAGAGTTGCCGGTAGAGCGGCTGGAGGGCAACCGCAAGGTTCCCAGTTCGATCCTGGGCTCCGCCAGAGTTAGTGTTGAAGTGTCCTTGAGCACGACGCTGAACCCCTAATTGCTCTCAGTGAGCAGGTTGGTGCCTTGCATGGTTTCCTCCGCCATCGGTGTATGAATGTGTGTGTGAATGGGTGAGTGTAATGCACAATCTACTGTATGTAAAGCCCTTAGGATAAAAGCGCTATATAAATGCACCATTTATTTAAATCTTGAATCTTGAAAACCAATTTTTTCTTTCTATACTTCTTTCCCATCCCTTCATCCCTTTTTACTTCCTTTCTTTCCCTCCCTCTGTACCGATTTGTCCGTCTCACCATCTCACCCTCCATTCAGCCCTCTATGCATCGCTCCCTCATCCTCATTTCTCTCTCTCTCTCTCTCTCTCTCTCTCTCTCTCTCTCTCTCTCTCTCTCTCTCTCTCTCTCTCTCTCTATATATATATCTCTCACCCACTCTCTCAATATAAAGGTTTATCAATGATTTACAAATAATGAAAGGCCTATGGATGTCTCATCTCCTTTCTAATGTATTTTCATTATTAACTGACTTTGCGTGTGCATGTGCATGTGCATGTGCATGTGCATGTGCGTGTGCGTGTGCGTGTGCGTGTGCGTGTGCGTGTGTGTGTGTGTGTGTGTGTGGACAGTTTAAAGTCTATTAGAGCATGTCTGTAAGATGCCATCTAGTTGTACATTGTTTGGCAATCTGTTAATCACATGATAATTAGTAGACATCTCATTACTTAATTGTCATTCCCAAAGAGCATAATGTGAGTGAGTGAATCGAAAGTCAGAGAGAGAGAGAGAGAGAGAGAGAGAGAGAGAGAGAGAGAGAGAGAGAGAGAGAGGTAGCATATCGATTCTAATGTTTTGCATAGTATTACTCTTTTAACTGAGTGCATAAATCTCAAATACTGTCATACAGCCTCATCTCTCTGTCCCCCGTCCCTTTTCTCTCCCATGTCCATCATTGTTCAGTGTCTTGAACGACTTATAATTTTTTCCGCTCCCCAATTTACTCGTTGCCCACCATGTTGGTATAATCCTTGTCACTACTGCCCCCTACAGTTGGTCATGTGGGGGGATGTATACCAGTGGCTCTCTAACTTTTTATTTCCCAGGACCCCCATAACTCTCAGAGTTACAGACCTGTTAGGGTCTAATTGGAACCCTCGAAAGGACCCCACTTTGAGAATCACTGGTGTTTACATCCACCTCCTCTGATACAAATGGGGTCACCAGGCACTTCTTTTCACCCGGCAGTAAGGAGTTTCACTGGGAGGACTTGCGGAGGAACATGCTAGCGTTGCAATTATCGAATATTTTCTTAGCGATTATTCTATTGACTTCTTTTTGGATTAATTGTATAATCGAGAAGCATAGTTTAATTATTTTTTTTAAAATATTTTTTACTTTTGTGTATCAACGAATTGACACGAAAACGTATTTTAAAAAAAAGACTAAGTGGATTGGTATGATTAACAACGTAAAGATCTATTTTAAACTTCGTCGTACAAGAGTATTATGACAAATATAGCGAAAACTGTCTCGACAGGCTAGGAGTCGCTAGTGCAGCCACAGAGATCGACCACCCCTGCCGACTTCCTACTAAAAAAAATAAAATAGAAAAACTAATGCAGGACACTGTACAATTGTACAGTGTTGGCCACTGTAGAATGGCGGTGCTCCCCCATTTTACAGTGTCCTGCATTAGTTTTTCTATTTTTAATTGAACAAACCTGAATAGCATCATCAAACACTCGACCTCCCATCTCCTCCATTGACATAAGCGTCTGTTTGATGTCTGCCGGGACGCGGTTATGTCATATATTATGCCCATTTTGCTGCTAATGACAGCCAAATGGCCGACACGGGTCCAGTCAAATTCTAAATGTGTAAATCGATATTCTGTACGCAGCCGGCCTCGATCCATATCTCCTCCTCCTCGGGACAGGAAGCTATTATTTCTCACTGTGTAGGTGGGGGGGATGTCTGTGAGTGTGTGTGAGTGTGTGTGTGTGTGTGTGTGTGTGCGTGTGCGTGTGCGTGTGCGTGTGTGTGTGCGTGTGCGTGTGTGGGTGTGGGTGTGGGTGTGTGCTACAGACAAGTACTGGCCAAACTACACCACTCTTTTTTCCCCCAATGTACATATTTCATGAATCTGAGTGATAAAACTGTACGTTGTACATTATGGTATGACAATAGACTGCCTTAAATACGCACACTACATGTGACCTCATGTGATGGAAGAAGTAATTTTTTAACTAAATTGATACTAAAAGTATCTATCCCTATTGTAGAAATAGTCTGTTACAAGTACAAGTTCGGTATTCAAAATCTGCATGTACTTAATGTACCAAAAGTAGAAAGTTTTCAAATGTATAAAAATCTTTTGAAAATAGCAGATCTACAAGCTCACATTGCGTCGCATCGCTACATACATACATAGGCGTTTGGCAAATACAGTATGCTTAAAACTAAGTAATGATAATTGTGTCAGAAAACATGCCCTTCTCTGTTCTCTTGGTCCTACAGAGGCGCAAGATCCCCTTAGCACTTAAGTCAAATCCAAGAGACTCTAAGGCGGTGGATGTCTCTGAGGAGGCTATAGAATAGATGTACAGTATCTGACCCCAGTATCTCTGCGAGAGCAACTGTGAATGTTAGAGGAGCAGAACACCAAACTTCCACAAACTTCATATCTTAAGGCAGCAACAACAGGGACAACAACATCACTGGACAGTTAAAACTAAAAGGGCAGATAACTCCATGCAACAACACAACCTAGCAAGGTCTTTGTCACGGAATTGAAGAAGACCTTGCTAGGTCGAAACATTGGTGGGGGGGGGGTGTATATTAAAAGCAGAGGCATGGGTGTTCTGTGTCCACAAATCAATACACCAAAAAGCCTCTGCTGCACCGTTTTATATCTTCCTGTCAAATATCTCTTCTGAGAAAAATAAATAAATAACGTTTTCCAAGCTAGAGAGAGAGAGAGAGAGAGAGAGAGAGAGAGAGAGAGAGAGAGAGAGAGAGAGAGAGAGAGAGAGAGAGAGAGAGAGATACCCAAAGGCCAACATCAAGATAAGGGAAAATGTTTCCTTCTATCATGCTTGGTGCAAGAATAACAACTCCCCCTACAGTAGCTGAAATTATAGAAGCAGGAGTAGACCATTAAACCCTCTATACTACTGGAGCTGATTGTCTACACTGGCGATATGATACGACTCTGCTACAATGTAGACTTTGATACAGAGAACAATGCATAATAGCCTGATCTGCTATCAGCATAAAAGCTCTGCATTTCTTGGGGCGTTCTTGGCTTCTTACAGCAAAGCACGCTGAATGTGAGAAGCGAGCGTTGCAGAGTACTAAGAGAAAACTTTTTACAGTTGCTGGCGGTCGACCAATGGTCCAGTTGGTCCAGTGCATGGACTGCAAGCTCTACGTTTCCATTTTCAACCAATCACATGCACTAATAGAGTGCCAAATTTAAATGGGGAGAAATGGACTGTTCATTTGCTTGTTTGCTGCGTTGTGCTGTGCTGTCCTTCAAGGAATTGCTTCAAGGAATTGCTACACAGGACCACAATGGAAACTAGCCCTTTGGACTTTTTGTGTTATCCTTCATTATTGTATAATTGTACCTCTGTACTATTTTGCAAACTGTTAATAAAGTATTCAATCAATCAATCAATGAATCAATCAATGCTCACCCTCCTCCACCCCAGCTACTGTACCACCAGTTGTTAGTGGTCTGCCTTGATGTACAATGGGGGGGGGGGGATGCCTCTTATTTTGTAGAGGAGTTGCAGTGTGCTCCCCCACAGATAAAAAAGAAATGCAAGCTGTGAGAGCTTCCCTAGGATGCCAGAAGGTGGCGCTTGACAATCTCTCAGAGGCGGAGGAATCTATAGTTTCCTTTTGTCAGCAAGAGAGATTTCAGAGTGAAATAACTGCATTAAACTGTGGAAAAGCAGTGCAGAAGAGCAGCACCATCTACAAGCTGGATCCAATCTTAGATGGAGGTCTTCTGAGAGTTGGGGGGCGACTGAATAGAGCGGCTATGCCCGAAGAGTTAAAGCACCCCCTCATCTTATCTAAAGATCAACACATCTCGAGCCTTATCCTCCGGCATTTCCACGAACTGCTGGGTCATGCAGGAAGGAATCATATACTTTCCACTGTAAGGAAAAAGTATTGGATCACAAGTGCCAATTCTGCAGTGAGGAAGATCACCACAAGCTGCAGATTCTGCAGACGTTACAGAGGAAAAACCGGTGAACAAAAAATGGCAGATTTGCCCACAGAGAGAGTTGTTCCAGATCTCCCTCCATTCACTAACGTTGGTGTAGATTACTTTGGGCCCATCGACGTGAAAAGAGGTCGAAGCATTGTAAAGCGTTACGGAGTAATCTTCACTTGCATGACAAGTAGAGCCGTTCATCTGGAAGTGGCTTACTCCCTCGACACAAGCTCATGTATCAACGCTCTCCGAAGATTCATCTGCAGGAGAGGACAAGTCTCTCACATAAGATCGGACAACGGTACCAACTTCGTGGGAACAGAAAGAGAGCTAAGAGAGGCCTTAGCTTCTTTTGATCAAACCCTCATCGAAAGATCTCTAGCACAAAAAGGAGTCAAATGGAGTTTCAACCCACCGGCTGGTTCTCATTTCGGTGGCGTATGGGAACGCATCATCAGAATGATCAGAAAGATCTTATGTTCTGTGCTTCGCCAGCAAACACTGGACGATGAAGGCTTTCAAACGGTGTTGTGCGAGGTTGAAGCTATGCTGAATGATCGCCCCATCACCAGACCCTCTGATGACCCAAATGACCTAGAGGCTTTGACACCAAATCACCTACTCCTAATGAAAGGAAAACCAGTTCTTCCACCAGGACTGTTTGACAAGGGAGATCAATATGCAAAGAGAAGATGGAGACAGAACCAATATATCGCCGATCTCTTTTGGAAGCGATGGGTGCACGAGTACCTACCGCTACTGCAAGAACGACAAAAATGGACAAAGGAAAAAAGGTGTTTTATGCCTGGAGATATCGTTGCAGTGGTGGATTCTTCAGCACCAAGAGGATCTTGGTTGCTTGGAAGAATACTGCAAACCTTTCCTGATAAGAAAGGTCTCGTACGTTCAGTTCGTCTTCAAACCAAGACAAATGTAATTGAAAGACCTATAACTAAAATCTGCCTTTTGTGTGAAGGTACAGATTAAACCTATTGTTTGTGAGTTTTGGGTTTTCGCAATAATTAATATTGCCTGAGTATTATTGCCAGAAAGGTTTTTGTATTTTGATTTCGTTTATGGCTCTTTTGTGGAATATTGTTTAATTGCTCTGTTTTTTCTACCAGTAGCAATTAGGGGCTGGTGTGTTAGAGCCATTTGATGTCTGTCTTTTCCTTTCTATGACGTCACTGCGTCTGCGGGGCGCGGTCAAGTTCAAGGTGTGTCTGGATACTTAGGCCAGTCTGCAATCAAGCGCAGGCGGTTGCTTGTGGCAGAGGCACACAGTTTTAGACTGTGTTTGAGAGAACGGTTGGGCTATTATTCCCGTGCATTTAAGTTTACGTTTTATTTTATGTTTTGTATGCTGACAGTGACAGTGAATAAACCTTTTTTGAACTAAGTGAACAGTTTGGAAATAAGTTCTTGAGCACATGTCGAAACTTCTTTTTAGCCTGGCAACCATGTAGTGCCTTATAAGTATAGGACTTATTGACACTACATTTAGGTCTAAAACTGCCTCAGTTCAGAGTGATTTGCTTATTGGGAGCAAATCACATCAGCGAGGCTCGTTTGGAACGCGCACGGACAGGCCGTGTGTGTTTGTTGTGGAGTGGACGGAGGCGACGGAGCCACGGCGGAGACGGGGACCCACGGCGGACGATCAGCGGGCGGTCAGCTGCGTGGTGCGGTTCTGTGAGCGATCGCCACCCGGAGCTACAGGAGCGAACCGGGGACATCCACACAGACGACACCGCACGCCAGCAGCAGCCAGCCCAGCGGAGAGCGCGACTGGACCGGACCGCACGTCGGGTGCACACCATCTCCGACCTACACCAGCATCTCGTACACTGACGGACGTCAGTGTGTTGGTTAGTAGTACGATTAGCGGCGCAGCGCCGATAAAACAATGGCCATTGTAAAAATGTGTGCACACTAAACAAACCCAATGCATTGGTAACAAGCGCCTTAAAAAGACTTTGCGCGTTAAGGCGTATTGTTTGGACAAGACTGTATTGCGGGTGGAGCACGGAGCATTGACTTTATTTATTTATTTATTATGGAGAAAGGGGAGGCGCAAACTTGCGCTGATGAAGAGGTTGAACTTGAGGTTGGTGGGGATGGCGCGTTGGGGAAACGCATGGTAAAAATGACGCCCAAAGCGTTGTTGGACAAAATTGATGGTTTGGAGAAGGAGCGAAAGGCTAAACTGAATAAACTTTTAAAAATTAAGGAAGACATCATTGCCTTGTTTAAAGGGCCAAATGCAAAGGCAAATGATGATGCATTTCGCACATTTATGGGTTTATATGGTGAAGCCAAAAAGGTTCAGGGTACTTTAATGGGTTTGCTGCCTGAGGATGAAGCAAAGAAACACCAAACATGGTATGATGCAAAAATGTTGAATTTTGATGGGTTTATCGAGGCAGTGAATGAAGGCAGATTCACACGCAAGGTACAAGGTTCCCCTGATGATGATGATGAAGGTGATTTTGATGATGATGATGATGATGAAGGTGATTTTGATGATGATGATGGTGATGATGTTGACAATGATGAGGTTGATAATGAGGGTTTTGTTGCCGCCGGCAAAGGTGAAAATGTTGATGAGGTTACTATTGAGCCCCATGACAGCATTTCAAAAATTCCGTCCGTTGTTACATCCAAAGTTCATTCAAAACACCATAAATCCACCACTTCAAGGTTGAGCAAAAGATCATCCACCTCATCTGCACGCATAAAGGCAGAGGCGGAAAGGGCCGCACTAGTGGTTCGTGCTGCTGCACTAAAGGAGGTGCATGCAGTGGAGGAACAGGCTGAGGCTCTGAGGAGAACACAGGATGAAGAGACTGAGGCTCTTAGGAGGAGAAAGGAGCAGCTAGAGCTGAACGCTCAAATAGCAGCCTCTGATGCTAAAATAACAGTCTTCCAGGAAGCCAGTAGCAGTGTTACTGGCAGGAAATCTGATGGCATGGAGTCCTATTTTAGGAAAGGTGCTAAACCTAAAACCGTGCCTACTCTTGGTGTACAGGAGTCCTCACAACAGCTTCAGCCACCGCTAACGTCTGTTACATCCGAGCATCACAAAGACAAGGATGCAGCTCATAAGGAGCGTTGCAACACTCGACAAAATAAACCACCATTTCGCACATCTACTTGGGGGCCTGTGGAAAGGCAAACAAGGCAAAAATTACCCCGTGCAGCTCTATCATCATCTCCAAACTACAACCAACCATCAGGAGATCTCTTTCAAAGACAAAATGAAATGATGGGTCTCCTTGTGCAAGCACAAGCCTCTCACTTCCTACCACGCAGGCAAATCCCAGAGTTTGATGGGGATCCCTTAAAGTTTCGTTCATTCATAAAGGCCTTTGAGCATTGTGTCGAGGCTAAAACCAGTGACCGGGGTGACTGTTTGTACTACCTTGAGCAGTTTACTAGGGGACAGCCAAGGGACCTGGTACGCAGTTGCCTTCATGTGGCCCCTGCGAGAGGTTACATTCTGGCTAAAGACCTACTGGAGGAGCACTTTGGAAATCCAATAAAAGTAACAGCAGCTTACATGGACAAAATCATGGCTTGGCCAAATGTCAAGGCAGAGGATGCGAAAGGTCTTCAAGCCTACGCACTGTACTTGCGTCAATGTTCTAATGCCATGGGGGAGCTACAGTATTTGGAGGAGCTAAACGTGCCGGCTAACATGAAAGCTCTCATACAGAAACTCCCATACAAGCTCAGGGAGCAGTGGAGAGGCAAGGCATACGACATTATTGACAAGCAAAGACGAAGAGCTTGTTTCAGAGACATTGTGAAATTTATCGAACAACAGGTCAAGATTACTTCCGATCCGGTCTTTGGTGACATCCAAGACACTCCTCTGGTAAAAGGAGGAATCAAAACCAAGCCTCAACCTCAAATAAAATCTCAGTTCAAAAGAAATAGTTTTGCAACTCATGTGGCAGTTGCTGACGACGAGTCAAAGTCAGAGCCACACCAGAATACGTTTCAGAGCAAGAGTATCTCCTACAGAAAGACAATCCCTGGAACCTGCTTGTATTGCACACGTGGACATGCTGTGGAGCAATGTCCTCAACTGGGGAAGAAGGCACACAGAGAGAAGCTGGACTTTCTAAGGGAGAAGGGCCTGTGTTTTGGGTGCCTGTGCACAGGGCACATAAGCAAGTACTGCGACAGGCGCATTACTTGTTCGCACTGCAACAAAACACATCCCAGTGTGCTACATATTGAGAGGAAGGAAATGGGGAGCCTTGGAGGTACCGAAGTGCCCAAAGTAAAAGCAGAGAGTTTCACTACATCATCAACTTGTGGCCATACAGGGGCTGGCAACAATGGCATACTCCCCATCTTGCCCGTACAAGTTAAGTGCTCCAAGGGCAGCAAGGTGGTCCAGACTTATGCTTTTCTGGATCCAGGAAGCACAGGTACTTTCTGTTCCGAACAGCTGGTGAATAAGTTAAACATAGAAGGCCGGAGAGCGAAGATCCATTTGCGCACCATGGCTCATAGCAAGACCGTGCCGAGCTGCATTATTAGTGGCCTGGAGATCTCAGAACTGACTGGCAATCAGTTCTTTGAGCTTCCTGATGTATTCACCCAAAGGGAAATGCCTGTGTCTACTGACAATCTGATCAGTGAAGAGGAGCTGGATAAGTGGCCTTACCTCCAAGGTATCCAGATCCCTCGAATAGCAGCTACTGTGGACCTGTTAATTGGTACCAATGCCTCCAAGTTAATGGAACCGTGGGAGGTGATTAACAGCCATGGGGATGGACCGTATGCTGTCAGAACCCTACTAGGATGGGTAATCAATGGTCCATTGCAGAATAAAATGCAAAGTGGGAGTGGCTGCCCCACAGCTACTGTCAATCGCACAGTTGTAAACAGATTGGAGGAACTGCTTATTAACCAGTACAATCATGATTTCAATGAGAGGACCTCTACAGACGAAGAGGAGATGTCAAGAGAGGAAAGGAAGTATATGGAACTTGTGGAGAGCTCTGTTCAGCTACAAGATGGGCATTATCAAATGAAGTTGCCTTTCAAGTCAGAAGACATTACCTTGCCAAATAACCTCTGCGTTGCCAAGCAACGTATTCGTGGCCTGGAAAGGAAACTGCAGAGGAATAAAGAGTTTCACAGTGAGTACACAAGTTTTCTCACTGATGTCATCAACAAGGGTTATGCTGAACAAGTGCCACACCATCAGTTGGAACCACAGGAGGGAAGGGTGTGGTATATACCCCACCATGGTGTGTACCACCCTAGGAAGGGCAAGCTACGGGTGGTGTTTGACTGTGGAGCGGAGTTCAAAGGGGTCTCACTCAACAGTCAACTTCTGCAAGGCCCAAACCTAACCAACTCCTTGGTAGGAGTTCTTCTACGGTTCAGACAGGAGTTTGTGGCAGTAATGGCAGACATAGAGGCTATGTTCCACCAAGTCAAAGTGGCAGAGGAGCACAGGGATTTCTTGAGATTCCTGTGGTGGCCTGAAGGGGACCTAAGGCAGAATCTTGTAGAGCATCGCATGACTGTCCATTTGTTTGGAGCAGTATCGTCACCCAGCTGCGCATGCTTTGCTCTTAGAAAGACTGCTGAGGACAACAAGCACAGCTTTCCAGTAGAAGTGACGGACACCATTAACAGAAACTTCTACATGGATGACCTTCTGAAAAGCCTGCCCTCTGACGAGGATGCTGCCCTCTTGATTACGGAACTCAGGTCTGTCTGCCAGAAAGGAGGTTTCAATCTTACAAAATGGATCAGTAACAGCAGGAAGGTGCTCCAAAGCATTCCAGAAGAACACAAATCGAAAAACCTGCATGAACTGGATCTGGACAGAGATAAGCTGCCTATGGAGAGAGCTTTAGGTCTTCAGTGGTGCATTGAGACCGACACCTTTACTTTCAAGCTGAAGGTCAAGGAGAAGCCCCACACCAAGCGTGGCATGCTATCCATCATCAGTTCTGTCTATGATCCGTTAGGATTCCTAGCACCACTCATACTCCCTGCCAAGCTGTTGTTGCAGGAGTTATGCCGACAGAAGTGTGATTGGGACGACTCAATACCTCAAGCCTTCCAGCACAAGTGGAACAGGTGGCTAGCAGATCTTGAGAATGTGGCAGATTTCAAGATCTGTCGTTGCTTGCAGCCCAAGGATTTCGGAGGTATTGCAACTGCTCAATTGCACCACTTCTCCGATGCTAGTGAAAGCGCTTATGGTACCGTCACCTACCTCAGAATGGAGAACGAGGAAAAAGCAGTTCATGTTGCTTTCCTGTTTGGAAAAGCCCGAGTGGCTCCACTGAAGCCTGTTACCATACCCCGCCTAGAACTCACAGCCGCCGTTGTCGCTGTCAGAGTGGATAAAATGCTTCAGACAGAGCTACAGCTTCCTCTGAGGAAATCCGTCTTTTGGACAGATAGCACATCAGTCCTAAAGTACATAAAAAATGAAGACAAGAGGTTCCAAACGTTTGTTGCAAACAGGGTAACAACTATACGGGACCACTCGGATGTGTCACAGTGGCGATACATCCCCACATCACAAAACCCTGCCGACGATGCTTCTAGAGGATTGAAGGCAGAAGACCTGGTCAAACAGAAATGGATTGGGAGCCCAACGTTTCTATGGCAGCCTAAGGAAAGGTGGCCAGAAGCTCCCGTGGATGTCTACATCACTGCTGACGACCCAGAGGTTAAGCGAAATCTCTTGGTGAATGCAACCGTTGTTGATGCTGTAAACGCTACTCACCAACTGATAGCCTATTACTCTGACTGGCAGAGATTAAAGGTTGCAGTTGCCTGGATCCTTAAGCTGAAGGAGGTCCTTCTAATCCTGAGTAGGAAAAGAAAACAACTACAGCTTGTAAGCACTGGTGGTAATGGATCACCCGTATTGGACGTGCATAAGGAAATGCAAGCTGTGAGAGCTTCCCTAGGATGCCAGAAGGTGGCGCTTGACAATCTCTCAGAGGCGGAGGAATCTATAGTTTCCTTTTGTCAGCAAGAGAGATTTCAGAGTGAAATAACTGCATTAAACTGTGGAAAAGCAGTGCAGAAGAGCAGCACCATCTACAAGCTGGATCCAATCTTAGATGGAGGTCTTCTGAGAGTTGGGGGGCGACTGAATAGAGCGGCTATGCCCGAAGAGTTAAAGCACCCCCTCATCTTATCTAAAGATCAACACATCTCGAGCCTTATCCTCCGGCATTTCCACGAACTGCTGGGTCATGCAGGAAGGAATCATATACTTTCCACTGTAAGGAAAAAGTATTGGATCACAAGTGCCAATTCTGCAGTGAGGAAGATCACCACAAGCTGCAGATTCTGCAGACGTTACAGAGGAAAAACCGGTGAACAAAAAATGGCAGATTTGCCCACAGAGAGAGTTGTTCCAGATCTCCCTCCATTCACTAACGTTGGTGTAGATTACTTTGGGCCCATCGACGTGAAAAGAGGTCGAAGCATTGTAAAGCGTTACGGAGTAATCTTCACTTGCATGACAAGTAGAGCCGTTCATCTGGAAGTGGCTTACTCCCTCGACACAAGCTCATGTATCAACGCTCTCCGAAGATTCATCTGCAGGAGAGGACAAGTCTCTCACATAAGATCGGACAACGGTACCAACTTCGTGGGAACAGAAAGAGAGCTAAGAGAGGCCTTAGCTTCTTTTGATCAAACCCTCATCGAAAGATCTCTAGCACAAAAAGGAGTCAAATGGAGTTTCAACCCACCGGCTGGTTCTCATTTCGGTGGCGTATGGGAACGCATCATCAGAATGATCAGAAAGATCTTATGTTCTGTGCTTCGCCAGCAAACACTGGACGATGAAGGCTTTCAAACGGTGTTGTGCGAGGTTGAAGCTATGCTGAATGATCGCCCCATCACCAGACCCTCTGATGACCCAAATGACCTAGAGGCTTTGACACCAAATCACCTACTCCTAATGAAAGGAAAACCAGTTCTTCCACCAGGACTGTTTGACAAGGGAGATCAATATGCAAAGAGAAGATGGAGACAGAACCAATATATCGCCGATCTCTTTTGGAAGCGATGGGTGCACGAGTACCTACCGCTACTGCAAGAACGACAAAAATGGACAAAGGAAAAAAGGTGTTTTATGCCTGGAGATATCGTTGCAGTGGTGGATTCTTCAGCACCAAGAGGATCTTGGTTGCTTGGAAGAATACTGCAAACCTTTCCTGATAAGAAAGGTCTCGTACGTTCAGTTCGTCTTCAAACCAAGACAAATGTAATTGAAAGACCTATAACTAAAATCTGCCTTTTGTGTGAAGGTACAGATTAAACCTATTGTTTGTGAGTTTTGGGTTTTCGCAATAATTAATATTGCCTGAGTATTATTGCCAGAAAGGTTTTTGTATTTTGATTTCGTTTATGGCTCTTTTGTGGAATATTGTTTAATTGCTCTGTTTTTTCTACCAGTAGCAATTAGGGGCTGGTGTGTTAGAGCCATTTGATGTCTGTCTTTTCCTTTCTATGACGTCACTGCGTCTGCGGGGCGCGGTCAAGTTCAAGGTGTGTCTGGATACTTAGGCCAGTCTGCAATCAAGCGCAGGCGGTTGCTTGTGGCAGAGGCACACAGTTTTAGACTGTGTTTGAGAGAACGGTTGGGCTATTATTCCCGTGCATTTAAGTTTACGTTTTATTTTATGTTTTGTATGCTGACAGTGACGGTGAATAAACCTTTTTTGAACTAAGTGAACAGTTTGGAAATAAGTTCTTGAGCACACGTCGAAACTTCTTTTTAGCCTGGCAACCATGTAGTGCCTTATAAGTATAGGACTTATTGACACTACACCATGTGTTAGGGGGCGTAGCAGAAACATACAGTACAGTAAAAGAAAATGATACATCAGGTTCATCAATATATGTCTTTACACAGACTTGTCAATGCCCATGTCCAATCTTTCAACTACAAAAAAAAGGAAAAAAGGACAAAACCTTTTATTTATGTATGTTTTCAGAAACAATATTGTTGGACCATGATGCTTTTATGCCTGTATACAGCCGTCAGAAGTCTTTTGGTTTACTTCAGAATAGGTAGTAAACTGATTTAATTAATGCAGTAGTAGCATTTTAAAATGTGTAGCACATTGCACAGGCACTATGGCATATTAGGAGTCCAATAGTATAGTGGTTCTCAACCTTTTCAGGCCGCGACCCCCCAAAAATAATCATATTTTATCTGGGGACCCCCCAAGTGTTTTCCAAATCTTTTTTTGTGAACGAAATCAAATGTTTTATGGTCATGATTTACCAGGAGCCCGAGTGGCTTGATTGCACGCTTAAACTCTTAAAATACATTGCATTCATTGCTCCATAGACATTTCAGAAAATCCTTGTGTAAGAAGCACCAAAACACACATATATATATATATATATATATATATATATATATATATATATATATATATATATATATATATATATATATATATATATATATATATATATATATCCTTTGTATATATATATATATATATATATGTTTTGGTGCTTCTTACACCTTTTTCTCCCCAATTTAGTTATGCCAATTGATTACTCCCCACACAGATTGTGCTGTCACTGCTGTTGTATCATACATTGTACTGACTCACCAGCCATTGAGGAGCCCCCACCGGGAGGACATAGGGCCTCCGTCCTACTCCTCTCGCCCAACACTCCCTGCTGCCAGGCGCCGCCCCAGCCCGTAGGATTACCTGCAGTGATGAATACCCTCCTATCCGCCCTGCTTCCCTCCCCCGAACACAGGCCAATTGGGTTCGTATCGGTGCTCGACAAAGCCGGAACCTGTGGTGGGCAGGCACTTTACCACTGCACCACCCGGAAACTTTTGAATGCAATTTCTATCTGTGGAACCTGCGCAGGTGAAAAACATGGCGGCCACTGTTACACTCTGTAGAGGCTGATATAGTAGGTGTAAAACAGCGGCTTGCTGATCAATATACCTCATAAACTCACAGCAGATATCTCACACGTATTTTTCAGATTCCATTCCAAATGGCTATGACCAGATTCCAAGGTTTGCAGGAGGGGGCCATAACAAAAAGCAACGTCTGATCTGCCCCAAATTCAGTGGTGTACTGTATAGTGTAAGTACTGTACTTAGGTACAATTTTGAGGTATTTTTTTTACTTCACTGGAGTATTTCCAATTTTCAGTACTCTTACTTCTACTCCACTACATCTCAGAGGCAAAGATTGTACTTTTACTCCACTACAATTATTTGAAAACTTTAATTACTAGTTACTTCTGATTATCATTACAAAACATTTACCACTTCAGCCCAATATACATTTTGGCCATTTGAAAATAGCCGATCTACAAGCTCACAATGCGTCGCGATCCGGGGGACTGAGAGCTTGTAGATCTGCTATTTTCAAAAGATTTTGAGTACATTTAGATACCAATACTTTTGTACCTTTACTCAAGTAAATATTGAATTCCGCGCTTTTACTTTAACAGAGTGTTTCTACAATGCAGTGTTGATACTTTTACTTAAGTAAATCATTTGAGTACTTTTTCCACCACTGCCCAAATTTGCGTGACACATTGAAGGGCCTCTCAACAACGCAGAGGTAAAAGCTTCCAAACCATAGCCTTTTTTTCTGCCATTGCCTGTTTTGTTTCATTTTTAATTCAAAAAACATGTTTACCAACCAATATGTCGTAAAATACACATAAAAAACAATCCAACATATTATCAAAGATAATGTATGAACAATCAAACAAACAAAAAACATTTAAACACTCAACACTCATAGCACTGTCAAACAATGAAGCCATCAAACTGCAGCATCACTTGGAGACAACCCATGGTCACTTAAAATAAAAACCTGTGCTAGTCCAAGCTAGTCTCAAATCTCTCAACGGTCAAGGGACATTGATAAGACAATCAGCTACATGAGCTATAGCTTTGAAAGCTCTTATCAAGTTACCTGGAAGGCTTTCTAAAAAAAAACATTTATACAAGTAGTGGGGGTCCCTGCTTCGTCTCACTCTCAGCTAAAGGGTCTCCTGGTCTAACCAATTGAAACAGTTTACAGCGGAAAGGTTTTTCTCCAGTGTGGAGATACTGGCGTGTCTTGTCTTCAGGTGACCCAATCTGGGAACCCAGAGCCAACTGAAAAGGAAAAACAGCGACCTCTGCTGTTTGTTACTATCTCAGTTGGCTCTGGGAGGAAGAAAGCACCCGTGCACAAGGAAACCGGGGTTTTGGTCTGCCTTCAGCGCATCACTTCCGGTGGTGCGACTATGTTTTCATTCCCACTAACAATATTTCTACACGGAACACTAACACCACTTCTCCCAGAGAACATGGATCGTTTTGGTTATAAGCCCACTTGTTTCTATGATGAAAGAGTAAGTTAAAATGTGAATATCTTTCTGTGGTTTTGTCTGCTCCGCGGACGCTATTGTTAGATTAGCTTCGGTTTGTTTCGAGTGGAGAAGGATCGACGGACACGTGAATCCCGCCCACTACATTTGATTGGGTAAAGCGCGGCCTGCTTCCTGATCTGAAGGCACGCCCACTTGTAGGCAGTGCATACACGTTATGACAAACCTCCCCGACAGATTCCAACGCAGAGCAGAATCTGAGAGATTACAGGTGACCAAACTCATTGAAACTCTTGTCACACTGTTTAAAGTGGAAAGGTTTTTTCTCCAGTGTGGATATCCAACTTTTACTTAAGTAAATCATTTGAGTGATGATTTAGTGTGGATATGCAGGTGTCTTCAGTTGAGTTGACTGACTGAAACTCTTGTTGCACTGCTGACAGTGGTATGGTCTTTCTCCAATGTGGACATGCTGGTGTGACTTCAGAGTACCTAAGTGACGGAAACTCTTGTGACACTGTTTACAGAGGAAAGGTTTTTCGCCAGTGTGGATACGCTGGTGTCCCCTCAGGGTACCTAACTGACTGAAACTCCTGTCACACTGTTTACAGTGGTATGGTTTTTCTCCAGTGTGAATATGCAGGTGTGACTCTAGGCTACCTAATCTACTGAAAGTCTTGTTGCACTGTTTACAAGGGAAAGGTTTTTCTCCAGTGTGGACAAGCTGGTGTGACTTCAGATTACCTAAATGACTGAAACTCTTGTCACACCGTTGACAGTGGTATGTTTTTTCTCCAGTGTGGACAAGCTGGTGTGACTTCAGATTACCTAAATGACTGAAACTCTTGTCACACCGTTGACAGTGGTATGGTTTTTCTCCAGTGTGGACATGCTGGTGTGACTTCAGACCACTTAACCGACTGAAACTCTTGTTGCAGTGTTGACAGTGAAACGGTTCTTCTCCAGTGTGGACAAGCTGATGTTTATTCAGGTGAGCTAACTGACAGAAACTCTTGTCACACAGTTTACAGGTGTAAGATGTCTTTCTTGTGTAAGTCCTCTTACGGGTCTTTACGCCTGGTTGAGTTAACGTCCTGGTAAACTGTCGATGAGTGTAAGACGTTGGTTTGTCAGTGTTTCCATGTTCATGGCTGGTTACACAGCTGGTGGTGATTTGCGTATCTGCTGCTGAGGGGATCTGTCCAGTCATCATTTTGCAGTAGAGGTTGTGTCCCCTCTTCATGTGTTTAAAGGGAGTTGTCAAGGCAGACTTAGAACAAGAGAACTGAGTAAGGGAGTATTTCCTTACAGGAGTGGCGGTGTATCGTCAAAGCTGCTTCTATGGACTGGATGAAGACTGAAGTTGTTGGTTCTGCAGGGGCTTGCAAATCTCTGTCTTTATACTCTCTCTATCTTCGTATGTCGTCTATCTCTTTCTCTCAGCACTCTTCGTCAAGGCGTATATTTGTCTCAGTAGGATGTATATAGAGACTGAGCAGAGCTCTGCTCTTACCTCACTCACGACACAAACGGTTGCCATGCATGCCTTAACAACACTCATGTGTGCAAGCCGCCACATTTCCATATTTGGAATATTGGATATTTGGAAACTTATGTAATCAATATGACATTATCACCATGACGGCAGAGATCAACATGAAAGCAACGGAGTTATTCTTTTTTGTGGATTTATACCGTTTACTAATGGTGTTATATTATTGTTCAAAAGAGGCACAGCTTATTCTCATTGAAGAATAATACTAAGAACTAAGTGAGACACAGCAGGTCACAACACACCTCATCTCAATACACAACTGGCTGAACACCTGAATCCAGCCAATCACAGTACTAGAGTTTATATCCGGAATGTCCATTTTAAAGGTAAAGTAATTTGGACATCCATTAACCAGACAATGAATTCCACTGACTAGTGTTGTCTGTCGTCCTCCACATGATGCCTATCTCTCTCTCTCTCTCTCTCTCTCTCTCTCTCTCTCTCTCTCTCTCTCTCTCTCTCATTGTTGTTATTATGCATTATTATCTGTCAACAGTGATTACCTGACTCTTTATGCACGTTTATGTGTGAACAGAATAATTGGCTCACATTTTAATGGTGGTGTCTTAAAAAATCGAGGATCATACTAGAGCATCTGCTAGAATGGAGGACTGGACTTTTAAATAATGCTTGCTCAACACATCGTACATTTATTTAAAACAAACAACAACACTTGTATTTCATGCGTAAATGTTCCATTTGGACTAACTAACACTCATAGTTCTGCTAATGGACATTGCTTCAGGCAGTCAGGCAGTGAACATTCAACATTTTAAAGATTCATAGAAGGAGAAACCAAAACAGCACTGAGAGAAGAAATCCACTGACAACTAAAAGATCAACAATCACCAGCAATCAATCAGTACTACTACTACTGTAGCATCTGTCTAAAGCAAAATGCTAAATAGCATCCTAATACTATCAAGAATGCCAATGAATATTGCAGTTATATGATTATTATTCATCTGCCCCTAACACATACATGCAGACTCACATTTCTTTGAAACTTTGCAGTAATGTAGAGGGTCATTCCAAATATCACTGAATCTTACATCAATTGGCCAAAGGGGGGCCTATAGCAATGTTTTGAACATGCAAACTTTAAACAGGCATGAGTCATGCCTCGTTTGGCCGACAGCCATGAAACTTGCTTACACATGTGCCTTGACTCATGAGGAACATATCTATCACTTTGACCTGTAATCTCCGCCCTTAGATTGTCCGCAATTTTGAGCAGTTTGAAAAACACTTAAACCCAGGATTTTTCAGCAATTTGCATGAAACTGTATCATCTGTGTGAGCTCCTTTTTCACTGGTTTTGGTCTGTTGGTCCAATGGCATCTCCCTCGGCCGGGCGAGATGTGTATAGTCGTCACTCACTGACAGCCAATAGAATCGCATCAGGTTTTCCAAACGCAAAGGCCCTGTAGTATCAATGTCCAGTCAACAGGAGGCAACACACCGCGGTAGGGCCACTTTGAGGCCAGCACACATCAAAACAGTATACTTGGCCACCAGATGGTGGCAGCACTGCACTGTAATAACAGATCAATAAAGCTTTTCTAGTAAACCGTTACTATCAGCTCCTGCCCCGTGACGAGACGGCCTCCTCTGGGTGTGGCGGCGGCAGGGGAATCCCTGTCGATCATGGTGGTGAATGCCAGCCAATGTGATTTCAGTATGCTTTAGCATGTCCATAGTATTGCAATATATATATAAGTGATTCCAGAGATTTAAAATGTATGGGGGTCGTGGTCTGATAAAAAAGGAATAGAGTCTGCACACTGGTAATGCTGAAAAAAGCTCTGCTTTGTATCTATTGCGTTTGTCAACGTTTCGGCCTGTTCAGACCTTCATCACGACATATACAGTATATGTCCCGATGAAGGTCTGAACAGGCCAAAACGTTGACAAACGTTTTTTTTCCAGCATTACCAGTGTGCAGTGCAGACTTTATTCATGTTTTATAATACTTTTGTTTGTCTTGCACCTTGGCCACAGATGTGTGTGCACTACCTTTTTCATCCGTGGTCTAATGCCTATCAAAGTAAGGGTCCTTGAAAGTAAAAAGGTTGAGAATCACTGAAACTATTTATTTAAAAAAAAACATGAACCAGATATTTACTCAGCGCTTTACAATTTTCTTTTCATGCTAATTGTCATTTGTCAGCTTTTAATTGTGAGAAAATATTATCATAGTTTCAGAGAATCAAGAGGGATTTCTTTTGTCACTTATACTGACATTATTGAAATGTTCATGCCACATGTTTTGCAGAGACTGCTAATACAACACAATACAAAAAATAATAAAAACGTAGTAATTCTGGATATAATGAAATACTATTATGGAAAATATTATATCCAGTCGGGTGAAGTTTTCATCATTTATTAGGAAGATTCAAGCAGAGAGACAGCATTCACAGCAGACAGAGCTCTGGCCTCCATGGCCAGACTTTGGGCCCCGTGGGGCAGAAGCCTCTCGAGCACCCATCTAACACAGTTCTTATAGTTCACATTGCACCAAAGATGCTATTCTAAATGGTCATATAAGGTATGTACTAAAGATAAGAGCGACACAAACATAGGTACACAAATACAAATAGCAATGACCATGTATAGTATCACAGGACAAATTATATGCTGACACAGAGCATAATATGTGGAAATAGACAGATATCAGTTCTTGAATGACAGGAACAGAAGCTTTGAAAATAATCCTGCTGTGTGGCTACCATTCGAAGGCCCACCACAGATAGATACACAAATGATTTAGAACAGGTTGGCATTCTAAAATATCCATTACAAAGCTCATAGCGCTTGTAGATCTGCTATTTTTGATAAATCTTGAACATTTTGTGCACATCATTTGAATATATATTTTTTTGCTTCATGGAGGTCCCTGGCACAAAATATTTTTGAGATGGGGGTCAGCAGCCTTGAAATGAAAAAGTTTGAGAAGTACTGGGTAATCAGGTGAGAACAGGTGAAATTCAGGACATGGGGTGGGGGCTCACGTGAGCTGAGCACAGTGTGGCCTCCAGTTACGATGGACAATAATACAATGTTATACACTGGGGAAGGCCTGTGGGAGAAACGTCCGTTGTATGAGCTGCTGCTGGGGGGATAAGACTAATAAACAAGATCCTAAATAGTTTAGATGGAAAGGGGGGTCCACACGCACACGGTGGATTTCTTGACGCCACCTGTTTTTTCTTAATCCTTGAAGGGTGTATTTTAAGATTCTGCAGGTAACAGGCTGAAAAATGTCCCACGGGATTGGGGTTACTTTTTAACCCTTTGTTACACATATCCTACCCAAACCCGTAAATGGAAAAGAAAACAGCATAACTATTGAAATAAACAACCTACAGGGACAAATGAACACATTTTCCAGACTGGGACCAAAGGAATTAATTAAAATGGTTATTATTAAGATTCTAGCACATCTTGAATCTATTTCAGGGCAAAAATGGCTAATAGTACACTGGACACGATAAATTAGGTTATTATTGGAAATAATAATCTGAACAAGATTCTCTACAAGCTGTTATGCATTATATTGTTTGTGTAATCCAGGCCCAAACCTATTTAAAAATATATTCCTCATTAAAAACAAATAATTGCAGCTATTGAGTTAGAAGATACAAAGAGAAATTAACACATTTTCCACAGTAAAATGTTTATTAGATGTCAGGACAAAAATGTACAATTAGCCAATGCTGCTGTAGAATGAGACTTAATGCAGTTGTATACAACGTAAGTTCAGGAGTGGAGACCTCCCCCTGCTTAACACGGCAACTCCCCAATTGCCATCACCTTATCACCTACACCTGCCTTCCCTTATCAGCCAGCCAATCCCACGTCACAATCACCACGGTAGATGAGCTTAAATTCAGCCGCGAGCCGTCACTCCGTGTTCCTACTACTTACGTGGTCTCGAACAAACAGTCCGCGCAAAGTCCGTCAAGCTTGTACTCTATCCCTAATCGCTTCATTCCTGCTTAATCATTTAGCACAGTAAAGCATTGGCTTACCGTTTTCCATCCACAGTCACAGATAGACGGCCAAAACAACTCGCTGCCCGCGGCGCCATCTCTCTCCAGCTTTTTTTCACCGGCGCTCCGCAGCCATGGACCAGCAGGAGCTGGTCCTCCACGCTTCCGACGAGGACCTATTCTCCTCGCCGGGCAGCCAGGGCTACGTCCCCGACACCGGCCCGTCCGGCTCGGACTCCTGGAGCCGTCGGAGTTCGCTGCAAGTTCCACCAGCCCAGCCGAGGCAGGATCAGCCTCCGCCGCCTCCTCCCGCTCGAAACAGCGGCTCGGAGCGCTGGACTCGTTCCACCGCCTCTTGCCGCTACGCACCCGACGCTGGCGGCCCAGAGCTCGTGCTGCCCCAGCTCACCAGCTCACCTGTGGACGGTCGCCGGCTTGCACCGCGTGCTAGCGGCGAGCGGCATCCCGTTTCAGCGCACGGATCGCAAGGCCGCGCTGTTTCGTGCCTATCTGGCGCACTGCCGTACCGTAGATCCAGACGCACCTCGAGCGGCCCCGCCCACCCGGGCCACACGCTCGGACGCCGCCGCCCAGCTGGAGTCCTCAACAACACCTCTCCAGCAGACACGCGCACGGTCCATTTCCATCCCCCCCCGCCCCTCACTTGCACGTGGACCGGTGTGCGCTTCGCCTGCCTCCAACCCCTCCCTTCCTCCCTCACGAGCACGTGGGCGGATGCCTAGTCCCTCCAATGTCTTCGTCCCCCCCCTCTCTGCCTTCCCCCTCCCTCTCAAGCACGGCGGTTGCCTAGTGCCCCGTCACCTCTACTCCCCCCTCCCCGCCCTACCCCTCCGGCAGGCCCGTCCCACCTTGCCACCCGCATACGCTCTCCCCCCCCCCCCCCCGGCAGGCTTTCCCCGCCTCGCCTCGCTCCACGCCCCCACCTCCCCCCTCCCTTCTCTCCCTTCTACCTCTCAAGCACGGCGGGTGCCCAGTGCCTCCCCCCCTCCCTCCCCCCCGCACGCCGACGTGCGCTCCCCTTGACCCAACGCGTCCCTGCTTCACACGCCCCTTCCGGCACAGCACTGCACCCCGCTCAACCCCGGCACCGGCCGCCACACCAGCGCACGCCTCCCCCCCTCGTCTTCTCCCCCTGCACGGCGGTCTCGCCGTTCCCCCGCCCCGCCCCCTCGGACCCCCCCCCCAGCGCCAATGGCGTCGCACCGTGCGGCACGCCTCCCCATCCCCCTCGCCACCGGCTCGCTCAGCTCCCCCTCAGCGACGAGCACGCCACCACGACCGCCACGACCGCCACGACCACTACGACCACCCCGACTCCCTTTCCCCCTCGCCACCTGCTCGCGCAGCACCACCCCAGGGCCCGGCTCGCCACCGCCACGACCACTACGACCATCCCGACTCCCTTTCCCCCTCGCCACCTGCTCGCGCAGCCCCTCCACAGCGCCCGGCACACCGCCACCCGCCCCCCGCCCAATATCAGCTCCTCCACAATTACTCCCCCTCTCCCTTTCGCCGCACAGCACGCCGCCGCGCCCAGCCAGATCCCGCGCTCGCCACTCAGGCCACGCCTCCCACCGACCCAGCCCGAGTTTTTTCACTACTCTCGTCCCTGTTCACCCACGCTCCCCAAGCTCCATCCCTCCCCTGCCACCCGGCTCCCACCTACACTCTGGCCACAGTCACCCCAGTAGCCACCCCCGAGCCTTCAGCCAACCGACCATCCCCGGTCCCTGCCAACCTCTGCCAGCACATCCTCAACGGTGCGTACGTCGATCTGGCGGAGCTCATCCAGCCTTCCATTACCGACCCCCTCCGAAACAGGGAAATCACAACCCCGTCCGGTTGCCTCGCCCAGCTCCGTCAGCCCCTCCCCTCCCGATCCCGCGACCTAACAGCCGCCGAATTTGCCTTTGCTTTCTCCCTTTATTGGGACGTTGTTTCTTCGTCCTACCCCCGCCGCCGTCCCGGACCTCCCAGTCATGCGAGCTGTGCGGTGCCCCCTCCCACCCCACCGCTGCCTGCACCACGGCCGTCGCCACGGCCGCCCCAATGCCCCGCCCCAAACCCACTTCCACCTTCACCGGCCGCCCACCACCGCCACCCGCCCTCGTCCCACACCCCCACACCCCCGCCCTTACTCCGCAGCCCCCCCGTCCCCTCAGACACCAGCCACGCCATATCACCATCCAATGCCACAGACAGACACGGCCGGCCCCTTCTCTATCAGTCGGGGCGCCAGGTCTGCAACAACTTTAACCAGGATGGCTGCACCCTGGCCTCTTGCAGATTCTTGCACGTCTGCTCATTCTGCGGAGGAGCCCACTCCCGCCCCACCTGCCCACACAACCCCACCGCGTGACTAGGCCAACACCTCAGCACCCCCGTTAAAGTCCCTGCCCTCATCCATGCCCTCCGTCACCACCCCGACCGGCAGTTCGTCCACTTCTTAATCAATGGCTTCACCAATGGTTTCCAACCCGGACCTCTCCTCACCCCACAACACACCCACCCCCAGCATCAATAGCCTCATTCCCAGTCACGATTTCTCCATGCACTATTCCACCGTCACTCACGCAATCAACCTCATCCACCTCACCGGCCGCGGATCTCTGTTATCCAAAGCCGACATCACTAATGCGTTTAAAGTCCTCCCCATTCACCCCGACTTCTGGCCCTTCTTCGGAGTCTGTTGGCTAGTACTACTTCGCCGTCCGCTTGACCTTCGGTTGCAAGAGTAGTCCCAAAATGTTCAACTCCCTGTCAGAAGCGCTATGTTGGATCCTCACGAACAACTACCCCATACCCCACCTCGTAAACCTCCTGGACGACTTCCTCCTAGTCAAGCCCCCCTCCCCCCCCGGCACACGGCCTGTCCATCCTCAGGTTGGTCTTCTCCGAACTCGGAGTCCCTCTGTCCGAGGAGAAGACTGTCGGCCCCGCCACCTCCATCGAGTTCCTCGGCATCACACTCGATACTGTGGCGTTCAGAGCCTCCCTCCCCCAGGACAAACTGAACCGGATCACCCTCCTCATCCAAAATTACCTCATCACTCCCCGTTGCACCAAACGCCAGCTCCTCTCCCTCCTCGGCCACATTAATTTTGCCCTGCGTATCATCCCCCACGGCCGCCCCTTCATTTCCCACCTCCTCACCACCGCCCAATCCGCACACTCCCTGCACGAGCACGTCCTCATCGACGACTCATGCCGCACCGACCTCCGCCTCTGGTTCTATCTCCTTTCCAACTGGAACGGCATCACGTTCTTCTACGACTCCCTCAGGGCTACGGGTACTATCAAGGCCACTGGTTCGCCTCCGCCTGGCCCCCCGAATTCGCCACCCTCACCCACTCCGCCACTCCGCATCGGTGCCGCTTCCACCGCCTCCAAACAGGGTCTCTCGGACCACCTGATCCGTATCCTCGGCCGCTGGTCCTCCCAGGCCTACCACTCTTACATCAGGAGTAACATCCAGGACGTTCGAAATGCCCATCTCCACCTGGGTCGAACGTAACCTGTCGCTCCGTTCCCCGCCGAAGGGGGTCCCCTCACTCGCTCCCCCTCCGTCCCTAGACTATCCGCTTTCCACCTCCTTGCTCTTTGGGGGCAGTATCCTGAGCAAAGGCGACGCTACCCGATCGAGCCCCGGTGGCCGTCCGCTCCCGAGACATACAACCCCCACCCTGAGTCTCTACCCGGGTTCCCCATCCACACACATCCACCCACTTTCGTTCAATAAAATCTGTTTAACTTTAAGCAGAAGGTGTGGTCTCTTACTAGTGAAATGCAGTTGTATACAACGTAAGTTCAGGAGTGGAGACCTCCCCCTGCTTAACACGGCAACTCCCCGCTTGCCATCACCTTATCACCTACACCTGCCTTCCCTTATCAGCCAGCCAATCCCACCTCACAATCACCACGGTAGATGAGCTTAAATTCAGCCGCGAGCCGTCACTTCGTGTTCCTACTACTTACGTGGTCTCGAACGCTCCCCCCGTCCACCCCAACTACCTCCGCCACCTCAATACTAACCTCGCTTCCTTTCTTCTCTTCCAGGAACCCGGGGGGGCAGTATCCCGAGCGAAGGCGACGCTACCCGATCGAGCCCCGGTGGCCGTCCGCTCCCGAGACATACAACCCCCACCCTGAGTCTCGCCCTACCCGGGTTCCCCATCCACACACATCCACCCACTTTTGTTCAATAAAATCTGTTTAACTTTAAGTGTGGTCTCTTACTAGTGAAATGTCTCTAATAAGCTAAATCTCTGCTACTATATAATGCTTTTCTTTTTTTTTTACTACCGGACACAGCAAAGTAACAACATGTTGATAATAACGGACAGGTCATCATGTCAGTTCCTGTAGTCCAGACTGCATTTCCATTAAGCAATGAATGAAAAAAGAATAGGGAAGTCAGGGTCATTGGCAGTTATTCTAGGCCCTGTTGAAAATACCAGGCCTCATAGAAACACCCTGCTGACATTAATACTGTGGAAGATCCAACACAGATCCAAACATTATTTTGTATCAATAAAGATGTTTTAATCATTATCACCTTTTACTGCTCTAAGATGTTATTTATTATGGTTTGCTGTTGGGAAAACTTAAATGCTATGGTTTTAGGTCTGATGCTCTGGCCTGGATGGAGAGTTACCTGTCAAAGAGAAAGCAGAAGGTGTATTTTAATGGCAGTTTTTCTGACAGTAAAGAGCTGCAGTGCGGGGTTCCTCAAGGTCCTCTTTTATGTTTTGATATTCACTAATGACCTACCACTGTCATTAAATAAACCTAGTGTGGTTATGTACGCGGATGACTCAACAAGGTACAGTACAGCATCTACAGTGAGTTAAATGATATACTCAATGCTGAAATTAAAGCAGTAGCGGATTGGGTCGGCGAGAACCAATTAGCACTGAACATCGCTGAAACTAAATGCATGGTGTTTGGATCTAGGCATATATTGGACAGTGATCCTCAATTGACCCTATCACTTGCGGGGAAGCCAGTGGAACAGGTGAAGGAGGCTAAACTAATTGGAATTGTATTAGATCCTAAACTAAAGACTAAGCAAGACTAAGCAAATTGATAATATAGTAACTAAAGTGGGAAGGAGCATTGGTATAACCAGGAAATGTTCCAAGTATATTACATTAATACTCTGAAAGCAGTAACTCAAGCTTTAGTCTTGTCACACCTTAAGTACTGCCCAGTCGTTTGGTCATCCGCTACGAAGAAAGACATACAAAAATTGCAAACATCTCAAAACAAAGCTGCCAGATTAGCTCTACAGTGCTCCAAGCGGACACAGGTGTCGCCGGGCGGTTTACGGAGGTACATATATATACATATATATATATATATATATATATATATATATATATATATATATATATGTATATTTGGTTTATCTTTGAAGGAGATAAACCAAATAAGGGGAATTATCCCCAAAGTGTGTAAAATAACTCTATGAAACTGCTCTTTTAAATGCAGGAAATGTAAAATGTATTATAGTATTACTTACAGTTTTAAGCAGAAAATGCAGGTAAAAGTAAGTAGAATTGAATACAATGTTCAATTAAGCTGTTACAAATTAATCCATATCACATACATGAGAATATTAAAGTTCTATCCAAATAGATCTGAAATACATAGGCACCCTTACCCTCCCATGCTGTGATAAAACAAGACATAACTAAAATATCACCTTCTGGTAGTTCCTTCCAATAATCCAGATTCCTTCCTTCTACCTGTGTTCTACCTATTTTTTCTACCCCATCTATTATTAAGCATCTACATTCCATATTCGCACAAGTCAGAGGCTAATTCCCCAACTCGGGTGATATGGTAAGATTACTCTAACATACCCCAGGTCTCTAACAGCAGCGCTCAAAGTCTCTCAACAACTTGCTCTCTGAACATTGTTTATAAAGGGCATTTTGGCCCATCCTATTTTTCCTACCACCCACGTTCTCTTGACCATATCCCGTTTATTACCCCATGGTCAGCGTGACTGTGCTTGATGCGCCATGACCCTTTTAATCTATGTCTGGGAAAAATCACATCTTCCCTATTCTTACACACTATTTCACCATATGCAATACCCTTAGGGAAATTATGTTTCCATAGTCTCAGTAGCTATTACCCTATACACTAGTCGTGACCATTATGTTCCTATCTATACTATTTATCTCAGTTTACTTATCGTCTGCTAACTAACCCAAATAAACTATTATTTAAGTATAAAGCATTTACTCTTCACCCCACTATCGCCTAATCAGTGTATTAAACTTATTACGTCTCTTTAACCTGGATGTTTACCTTTATTAATTATTATTACTAGTCAGCGTATTCCTGTGCTACACCCAGTCTTGTCTAGTAAGGCCTTTTCTCCCCCCCTGTAATACTACGTTACCTTCTATCTTTATACTTTCCTCCCTAACACTCCTTTCCTTTCTGTTTCAATGATTATCTCATCTCTTAGACAATTATTAGCACTATAATTAATCATAATGAATGTTCCTCCACTTATGTTCAACCTAATAATATTATGTTCAAAAGTATTTCTACTTCAGCTTAAGTATTTCTACTCCTGGTTCTCACAGCCTTGCTCTCTGCTTGGGCTTACTCTCTGCTCGGCACAACCCCCTGTCTTGTAATTTCCTGTTGTTCGCTCTACTAGTTCCTCATACTGTACTGCTGGGTACTTTCTCAATACTGGCGCAACTTTCACTCTCCAACTCTCCTACTGTAAGTCATAATATTAACCCTCCAGTCTCCAGTTTGATTTTACTTTGAAATACTGTTTACTGAACCAGTTTCAAGTTTACATGCCTTAACAGATCTTCATCTATCATTGATATGGAAAATAACAAACACTTGATCAATGATTTCATAAAAAGCCTATACACAAAAATTCCCCATAGCTCCTTCTCCAAACTCCCCCACCCCAATGGTCCCAGTCAGTCTATGTCCAAAAGAGGATGATTCATATCGTCCTCCACGTCGGATAAACTACGGATCTGGGTGCTTGGGTGGTCTTCCTCATCTGGTGGTGTCTCAGGCGTTGGAATAGAGGGGGAATAAGGTGAATAGTATGGGCTAGAGGGGGAATAAGGTGTGCTGCAAGATGGGTCTCTGCTCTCATCCCATTCTTCTGGGGTTGTTGTGGGGTCATAGAGGGGGGAGGGGGAGGTACTTCCCAGTTCTGGGGTGGTCACCTCATACTCTTCTCTTATGCCGACAGGGGAATGATGGGCTCTATCTGGTGATCCAATCTGCCTCATTATTCGTATTATCTGTCGCGAAGGGTCAGGTCGTCCAGGTCCATCTCATCCAAATCTGTACCCTGCTCCTCTAATTCCCCCTCATTGTGCTCGTTTCTCTCCTGCTGCAACTCCTCTACCTCCTCTCCTTCATCATCACTTATTTCTATCAATGCTCTCTTTCTCTCATTGTTCCTCCTAACTCCTCAATATTTCTCTCCACATTTTCCCTTTCTGCATTGAGAGTAGCAATTGTTTCTCCTAGTTCCTCAATATGTCTTTCTACATTGCTCTTTCTGCATTAAGGGCGGCGACTGCATTTCCAGCCTGTATGGTAGCCACCACATTTTCTATTATCTCTTCATCTGTTTCTGTTAGCATCATAGCTCTGTCTGCTGAACTTGGCCTTGGCCTGTCAATATTGGGCAACAGTGCACTTGAGCTCTGGGGCTTGCTGTAGAGTGTGTCAATGGGAGGCAATACTGAACTTCTGCTTTCTGTACGAGTGTACGCTGAAGCTGGCTATGGTGGGGCATTGCATCATTTGGGAGCTTCCTCTTGCTAGGCACTACATGTGCTGTTTGTTTAGGCAAAATGCTTGATGGGGTTCCACTGGTGGCAGTGGGTCCTCTCAGAGGAGGGTCTCGACTGATGCAGACCTCGCCCTCAGCGACACAGGTTGTAGAAATTCACAGAAATCTTACTGTTGAGAATATATTACATTCACATACTCTCACTTTTTTTCAGAAATGTTTTAACTTACCAAAAAACACAGTATTTATTTGACCAGATCTATAGAGCTGTAATAGGTATAAGTGAATAATTAATACAAACACAACATTCATTCAATTAAAAGAGAACCTTATTTTTATTTAGATTATATTGATTATAAAGTTGATGTAATTAATGTTTCTGTTAAAATGTTTGTCTGTTTCGGACCCCAGGAAGACTAGCTTTTGACATGGCAAAAGCTATAAACAATAAAATAAAATAAAAATGCTGACTCCGAGTGGAGCAGTGGATTATCAGTTACTTTATGACTTGACTAGAAGTTAATGATTAACTACGGATAAGAATCTAACAGTAATACTTTCACTTGTGTTCATGGTTAGTTGTACAGGAGTCAGTAATGTGTGAGGCTTTGCATGAATTTGTTTTCCAAGTCTAAAGCACATGCCAAGCAGTGAAAGGTAAGAGATTATAATTTTTCAACCTTTAATAATGAATAAATCTGGCTGCAGAACCACTGTAGGTTTCAGCGGTTTGTGAGCAGGAAACAGCGGTCGATACAAACTGTTGGTTACTTGTGACCAAGTGCAACGAAAGTAATCTCCATTCTCATGAAGAATATTGCAGCTCACAAATCACAAGCTATAATGTTATGAATGTTTGGTGTGGTAATTTGGATATTTTTCTTTATACAGGAGACATGGCAGAGGACAGAGGTCATGGTAGGTAACAACACAGTTTTTTATTTCCTGATAGATGAACCATCATCAACTGATATGAGGAGGAGGGAGATATGTGGTTCACATTTCAAGCAATAATACCTAAACATTATCATTCACAGACAGACCATGCAGCCAGAGCTTTGCTTAAATGTACCCCAATAAATCTTTACCGCTTTCACCACTGACAGTAAAGAAGAAAAAGAAGGAAAAAACACCTAAAAACAGTGAAAAATACATATTCTTACAAGAATGTGTGTCTTTTTCCAAGACACATTTATCTAGGTTGAATTTGACAAAGTCCTCTTTACTTCATACGAGTGAGACTTTACCGCTGAGTATTAATACTTTGTGTAGTAGTGTCTGATGGAAACAAAACTAGATACTTAACAATGAGTTACTTCCTCTAGGGCAGTGGTTCTCAAACTTTCAAGCTGGGGGGGGGGGGGGGGTGACGTCATGACATTCACCGTCAGTTTTGGTGGCTCCGAAGAGTAACCAAATGGACTCCTCGGAATTTCATTAACTATAAGCTCTATAGCTCTGGATAAAGAACAGATCGTATATGTTAAAGTAATTTTCAGACTTTCTATGTAATGAACATTCAAGCTACTAAATAGTGAAAGTTAGAAGAACTAAACTTTGGATTTCCATAAACATCCCTTAGTAATAAGGAAGTCAGAATAAATAGTGAACATATTAGATTATATATTATATACACATAGAGAGCTCTTCACAGGTTCAAAATGACCCAAACCCTAATGGACCCCTGAAATTGGTTCCGAGATCCGAGTGGAGACGACATAAAAAATAAAATAAAACTCGAAAAAGTCTCACAAGTCTCCGCCAGGTCAGGTAGGTTATTATGGCCTCCTGGTGGCACTATAATAGGCCAATATGAAAAGGGTGCCATTTATTCCTAGGCTGTGCACGGCAATCGGACACTGCATGCATGATTTGAGGCATTTTGTTCTAAACATGTGTTTTGCTAAATATGACCTGCTGGTGGCGCTATAACAGGCCAATTTTAAAAGGGTGGCATTTGTTCCTCAACGTAGTGCAAATGTGCATTCAAAGTTTCACCGCAATCGGACGCTGCGTTCATGATTTGCGGCATTTTGTTCCAAACATTACATGTCAATGTTAGCCAATCAGGATGGAATATGAAAAATCAAACAGATTCATCTTGATCACATGACTATAGAGATCATGTGTACCGATTTGCGTGAAATTTGGATCAAATCTGAAGGCTTAATATCACAAAATGTGTTTTACATAAGTCTGCCTCCTGGTGGCGCTATAAAAGGTAAATGTGAAAAATGCAGGGCAAAGGTTTTTCCTTGGCCTCTAGAGAGTGTGCATACAAAGTTTTACACTGATCGGTGCAGTTATAGGTAAAAACACGAATTGGCCTGTTACAGCGCCACCATGAGGCTGATTTGAACATTTTCAAATGGCATTTCTTCCTCTGCCTAATGGAAATGTGTGTACAAAATTTCACGGAAATTGCATGCTGTGTTCATGATTTGAGGCATTTTGTTCGAAACAGAGTACTCCTGCAAACTTTGAAAGACAATTTTTGCCAATCAGGATGGAATATGAAAAATCTGAAATTAGCCGTTTCTTTTAATGACTATGCAGATACTGTGTACCGATTTGGGGGATTTTTGGCCAAAATCTGTAGGAGTACTGTCCAAAAATGTGTTTTGCACAAATCGGCCTCCTGGTGGCGCTATAAAAGGCCCATGAGAAAAATTTGGAGCAGAGGTTCTGCTCTGGCGTCCAGGGAGTGTGTGTGCACAGTTTTGCTGCGATCAAGCCAACAGTGCCAGAAATTAGCTGTACAAAAAATGACAGAATGACGGACGGACGGACACACACATGGACTGACGGACAGGGGGTAAAACATACTCTCTCGCCATGCCTTTTGGCCTGGCGGAGACAATAAAGACACATCATACATGCCATGGTGCATGCACTTTGATTCCAAGGAGGTAGCCTATAGTTTTTGCGTGCTCTCTCAGCTCGCACTTGCAGTAATCTGATTCCTGGTCAGTCAGTCTATCATAGCAGCACAAGTATATTTCACACCTAGGCTACAGCCAGCATACAAAGAAAAATGATGTGTGTATTAAGGAATGGTTTGGGAAGTTTAGCATGCTCGGAACTGGAGTTATGGCTGTTTAAAGCCATTACTCCCGGCATGACAAACTTCCCCATGGGACTATAATTAGGGAATGGGACTTTGAAATACTTTAATGTGAGTCCCATTATAAGTCAATGGGAAAATGTATTCACTAATAAATTAATATCAATTAAACTATACAACGTATCTCTTAGCAAAGTACAAGCCGTTGATTCCAGATGAAGCCGTCAATTTGACATATGGCTCGAGTGTGGGGAAAAAAACTGTGGGAAAAATAGCGCGCCAAAATAAAGTTTATCTAGAATAAAGTTCATCTATTACTATAGTCTGTTTGCCCTATTGGGGCAACCACACTAATAATAATCATTGCAGTTTCAATAGGGCTTTGCACTACTGTGCAGTGCTCGGGCCCTAAAAATACATATTACTTAGCGATGTGCTTTCATTTGAGATATAGTGTGTTAATATGACTTATTTTTACAGTGTTACAATTGCCCCCAACCACTGTTACAATTTCCCCCGTCACAGGGGCAATTATAACACTCTGACTTATTGCATAAAAGGTTATGAAAAGTCATCAAAAGCTTGAGTTTTCATAAAACTACGTGACCGTGGCGAAGCGCCAAACTTCAACGCCAAACAGGAAGTGAAAATAGCCAATCTACAATTCCTATTGGCTGGGCTTTAAACAGCCATAACTCCAGTTTCCAGCATGGTAAACTTCCAAAACTTGTTAAGTGCACTTAGACGGACAATAGGGACAGGCTTTAATTGCTTAAGCCCCGCCCCTCTGTGTTCCTATTGGCTGGGCTTTAAACAGCCATAACTCCAGTTCCCAGCATGCTAAACTTGCAAAACTTGCTAGGTAAACATAGACGGCCTAAACGGACAGGTTGTAATTGATTAAGCCCCGCCCCCTCTGTGTTCCTATTGCCTGGGCTTTCAGCCATAACTCCAGTTCCGAGCATGCTAAACTTCCCAAACTAAGTAGTTGCTCTTAGACGGCCAATAGGGACAGGTTGTAATCGCTTAAGCCCCGCCCACTCTGTGTTTCTATTGGCTGGGTTTTAAATAGCCATAACTCCAGTTCCCAGCATGACAAACTTCCCAAACTTGCTAGGTGCTCTTAGACGGCCAATAGGGACGAGCTTTAATAGCTTAAGCCCCACCCCCTCCGTTTTCCTATTGGCTGGGCTTTAAACAGCCATAACTCCAGATCCCAGCATGTTTCAGTCAAGTACCAAATGACTGAAAACTCAGTTTTTTCATCAATTCTCTTTCAAAGATCCTGTATTTTCTTCTTATTTCGTCTTGTTTCAATTGCGCCCTCTGCTGTTTGCATCTCGATAATTTTTGTATCAAATTGTTTTAAAATGTCACCAGTTTGAATCAATTTTAATTGATTTATGATAAATCGTTAGATGCCTAATATTCAAAGAATGTGTGTATACATACAGTATACATAAGTAGACACAATATACACATATCTCTGCATTAAAAAAAGGGGTGAAATGGATGAGTTTCCATATCTCTGTGCAAGTTCAATACAAGAGCAATCAGTTGAATTCAAAGTAGGTCCTAATCTCATCCACCTTCAGGCGCCCAGGCGGAGGTGGCCGGTGGTCCCAGTAAGAAATAATAACTTTATTTTATTTAGCACTTTTCAAAACTGTAACAAAGTGCTGCACACAGTAAGTGACATGAATGACCAGGTACAATAAAACTATTAAAAAAAGCCCAATCAAATTTGGATCCGAAAGAAAACGCATGCATGGTAAGCCATTGAATTAGAACTTAATTGTTGAACTGTTTCAGGATGCCGAGCTACAAACAGAAGCTGCTGCATCTTCCAGCAGCACAGCTGAAGTTCCACAAGACCAGACCACTGTCCAGGATGTTACAGAGGACCAGGCCCCTGTGCTGGAGGTTACAGAGGATCAGGCCATTTGTCAGGAGACTCCAAAACCACAGGACCCTGGCCAGGAGGCCCAAGAACCACAGGACCTAGGTCAGGATGTTCCAGAACCACAAGAATCGCAGACTGTGGACCAGGAAACTCCAGAACCACAGACTGTGGGCCAGGAGACCCCAGAAGAGCAGGCTCCAAGCCAAGAAACAGTAGAACTACAGGCCTTGGAGCAGCTGACTGAACCAGAATCTTCCACACCCCAAGAGCAGTCCCATGAGGCCCAGAGTGTGGCCGCTCCCATAAACCGCATCTCCTCCTCCTTTTATTATAACTTGCGTCTTGCGTCGACGAAAAAGACCTCGGAACTCCACTACTCCACTACTACTGCTAGTGAAGGTAATATATTACACTACTACTGCTGCTAGTCATGGTCACAAATAAAATGTATTAAAAATGTATTATTATATACGTAGTACACTAGCCTACCCCCTCTCCTTTTATGGCAGAAGCGAAACCACAGATTCTTAAGAGATAGACAGGAAAGCGAGGGTGTAACATGTGATATAGGGTTACCTTGTCATGACGTCATTAGTTAGGGCCCGATCACTGCACAGTGCGAAGCCCTATTGAAACGGCAATGATTATTATTAGGACCCGAGCATTTCACAGTGCGAAGCCCAATGAAACTGCAATGATTATTATTATTCTGCTCCCCGATGGGAAAATGAGGGCCTAAACGTACTCAAAAAGTTACACAACTTTGCACACATATCACAAGTGGTGAAAAATGTATTTTAATCGTCTCAAAAAGGGACGTGGCCTAATGGCTCCTAATTGGCCTCCTCTGTGTTCCTATTGGCTGGGCAATAAACAGCCATAACTCCAGTTCCCAGCATGCTAAACTTCCGAAACTCGCTAAGTGCACTTACACGGCCAAAGGCTGTAATTGCTTAAGCCCCGCCACTCTGTGTTCCTATTGGCTGGGCTTTAACCCGCCATAACTCCATTTCCCAGCATGCTAAACTTTATAGTTGCGTTTTTGTGCATTTCACAACATTCTCATGGGTTGTACTTAAACAAAGCCTAACTTTTCAGCTGATTGCCATACAGACTTGTATTGTGGACAGAGCTGCGAGGGCACGTTCATCGCTGCTTGCAGCTTTAATTATGATTATGTTTAAATGAACACTTCACTTTCATATGTCACTAACTGTGTCTTTTCTTCACATCAGGTGACTTTAAACTCGTCACTGAAGGCTCTGCTGGGTGTTATATAGGTCCTGAAGTCACCCTCCCCTGTCACCTCTCTCCTGAGACCAGCGCGTCTTCCATGACAATCAGCTGGTTTAAGAAGTCGGAGTGTATTTACCTGTATAAGAATGGTCAGGTGATAGAGGGGAGGGGCTACGAGGGCAGACTGACCCTGGACATCCAGGAGTTACAGAAAGGCAATGTGTCTCTGACACTGAGACAACACAGACTGACAGATAATGGAGTTTACATCTGTCAGGTCAAACATGGAGAACATGAGGAGGAGATTGCTGTGGGATTATCAAGTAAGTGACTTAGTTATTATTTAGTCACAAGCTCTTGTTAATACTTTTCATCACATAATTATAAAATCCACTTAACCACTTTCACAATTTTTTAAACTAGCAAAAATAGCCGATCTACAAGCTCACAACGTGTCACACCGCGACGTTTTTTTATTTTTGATTGATTGAAAATGTTATTAGGCAAAAGAAAACAACACAGTTACATTTATAATACTTTTGTCTAAAAGGTCCGACCAAAAAAGTCTTTGCGGACTTGTTTCCGTTGGGGTCCTTGAATTAATTTCATAGACATATATAGTAGCAACCAAACAGTTCAAATCAACAGAAAAAACAGAAAAAATACCACTATGTCCAAAAAAGCATCATGAAAAATAAAAAAATATATACAAAAAAAAAGGGGAGGGGGGTCATCTGTCTACAGGGAAATTGGTACTACCTCCTTATGGCCTCCAGAAAGATGCCTCAAGAAGGCTGTTTTGAATGAGCCCAACGAACTGCATTTTTTGAGGGATGGGGTTAGGCTATTCTATACCTTGGTGGCCGTGCTGTAGAAGGAGAATGTTTGTGAGCTTGTAGATCGGCTATTTTTGTTTGTGTGACATTGTAGTAAGGCATTCATTTATGAAAAAACTAGACAAACTAAGTAAACATACAGAGATCCAAGGTTTCTGCCCGACAGCAACGATAATATAGGCCTATATATAATTATGTGATCATGTTTATCTCTTCATGTATAAATTACACTGTCTGTGCTTTCATATAATGGCTATAAGTGTTTACTGTAATCTGAGTCTTCATTATGTTTCATATAATCACTTTCTGATACCTTATTGGTCTTTCTGATATGATTTGAGGCATTTTGATCATACACATAATGATCACAGTGAGATTTGGCTCCAGTTGACACCTGATCCAATTATATTATGAGGATGCATTGAAGCTGCACTCTGTAACTTTGCCGAGATTCAAACCCAGGTCCCCTGGGCAAGTGCTGACATTTTTACCACAGAGCTAATAAATTCAATTCAAAGGAGAGAAATTGTATTTTGACCTTCATGCAGTACCACTTGTCTACCAGTAGGTCAGACCTTACCATTTCTCAACAGAAGAGCAGGGAGACCAAATACAACCACCACCATTGTGGTTATAACCACCAGTTATATTGTATTAACATACAATAACTAACTAACTAAAATTCACTAAAAAAGTTACACAGTGTAGCTTGCAGGTCTACATGGATTCAGCTCAGAATGTAACCATGTATCCTACAATAATGAGATCATGTTAATCTCTCATGTATGTTTATATGACACTGTGCTATAGGATCTTCCAGACCCAGTTAACCCATTAAGACCTGAGGCCAATTCTACAAATGCCTTTGAATGCCTTCTGAAAATGAAATACGGAGTGAGAGGTCTCGCTATGGGAGAGCACCTCCTAGCGCGAACGCAGAAGCATTTTCTTGATACACCTCCAGACAAGGTCCTTCCTGTCTGGATTCTGATTCGCTACCCTGACCCGGAGGTCCCGCCCTCCGCCTATATAGTCAGGGGGGCGGATGCTCATTCATTCCTTCAGAACAAGACTTCCTCTTCTCGTCTGCCTTAAACAAGAAGGGGGTCTTTGCGAGACCTCTCGCTCCGTATTTCATAGGGTTACGTCAGTAACCTATAGTTCTATTTCGATACTTCGCTTCGAGGTCTCGCTATGGGAGAGATTTGATAAACTCCTTGATTGTAGTTCCGAAGTTTCGAGTTTACCAGCACGAGTCACGACAATGCCTGGAAGTGACACCCAGGATCGTGGTCGCCTCCTAAGGCGCGACCACGTCCTTGGCGGACAGGAACTTGACAAGTTCCCACAGAGGGGCAAAGCCCAAGCAACCACATCACAGACACCCTGAATAGAAAACCTTCTGGACAGGGCCCAAGATGTCGTTGCACCATGTAAGACAGAACATGTCCACTATGCATGCGTGGTGCCCCCCTGCCGATGTGACCATAAGTCCAGCATCGCCCCTTGCACATACTCAAAACCCCTTACCGGGTAGAGACAGTGTAGTCCCCTGTCCATTCATGATGCTGAACAGATACTAAGTCATCGGGAACATAATTCTGAGCATCAGACGTGGCACGCTCATCTGGTGAAAGACAGAAAGACTGTGTCAGGCGGTCTGTGAACCAAGTGTGGGTCATCCCACACTTCAGTCCAAAAACCAGCACAACTGGAGATGATATACCCAGGCAAATTATGATGTCTGCCCAGAATCATCCCCTCACAGGCCAGAACCAGAGAGCCAGGCTCTCTGGGTGCAGGCAAAATATCTCACCCCTTGCCTGCATTAGCATATCTCTGCGTAATGGCAGCTGCCAAGGGTGATCGTATAAAAGTGGTGTGATCTCATAGAGCCAGTGACCCCACATGGGGGCTACCAATATCATACTCAGCCCTTCCTCCCTTACTTTAGCGAGAGCAATGAGGGACAGAGGGGGGAAGGCATACAACATTCCCCTGGGCCACTGTCCCCCAGGGAGACTGTCCCCCTCACTGAAAAATACAGACAACATTTTGCGATGTCCTGTGAGGCGAAAAGATCTATCAGAGGTCGTCCAAAACGAGCCCAGATACGTTCTGCTATGTCCGGGTGCAGTGACCATTCCCATTCTCCATAATGGCACCGTCCCCTGGACAGCAGATCCGCCCCTAGGTTCTGGATCCCAGCCACATGCGATGCTCTGAGACACATCAGCCGTGGCTCACTCATATAAGCAGTCTGTGTGCCAAGCCATGCAGCACACGCGACCTCGTCCCTCCCTTCCTGTTAATGTAGCCTAGTGTCGACATATTGTCGGTCCTAACTAGCACATGACAGTAGTGGTGGGAAAAACAGTTCATTTCAGTGAACGAACGATTTTGTTCACGTTCACGGTAATGATTCGTTCAAAATGGTTCGTTCACGTTCTCGTTCAGTAGTGCTTCCGGTCCCGGCGGAGCGTAAGGGATACTCTATGCATGCAACTGTGTGCATCTGATCCCACTGACATGACTGCACAGTCTGCACAGAAACACAGCACTGTCATTCTCGATCTAATTGCACCATCTTCTTTGTAATATAATGTGTAGATTACTACAATATATAATGTAAAGTTATTTTTATTTGTTGATAATTATTTATAATAATAATTAACATTTTATACAAAGCAGCCCAAATCAGTACACTCACATGACTATCGATTTCCAACCACGTCTTTAACTTCATGAATAGTAGCTGTAGCATACTATTTGCATCTTCTACTCAAACTAAAAGTGTTAATTGACCTATCTGTCCTTTGTCTAGGACTATGCATATTTCTTTCTTTTGATACTTAAATGTGGTGCTAACACTATCTGTCTTTTGTCCAGGAACAACAGTAGGCTACCTTTATTTCAATTCAAATAGCAATACGCATGCATGTCTATACTGAAAAAACTCTACAGCACAGCTTTCTGTCTGTCTGATGGTCTGTCTTTCGCGGGAGGAATACCAGCCCGCCCGTCGTGTGTGCAGTTTGCGGGGGAGGGGGAGGGGGGGAACGAAAAAAATCGTGAACGTAACAGTTTCAAGAAGTGAACGTGTTTGTTCACGTTCATGTCAAAGAACTATAGTTCTTGTGAACCAATCGATCATGACCGACCCATCACTACATGACAGCCCTGTAGGAAAGGGAAGAAGTGTTTTAACGCCAGAAAAATAATAATTCCAGATAGTTTATGCGGCAGGTTCGCAAATTGTGTGACCACAACCTCTGGCAACCCCACCCTAGCAGGCTGGCATCCGTGGTGATCACCATCCTAGAGGTGATCATGCCCATCGGGACTCCCACTGACAGGAACTGTAGGCTCCTCCAGTGGCTGAGTGCCGACACATATTCCAATGTGAGTAGCACTTTGCGATAGAGACGGCAGCTGGGGACACCCAGGGCTGTTATCCAGTGCTGAAATGGTCTCATATGTAGCCTTCCCATTCGTATTAACGAAGACTAGATTCTTTCTTGTGAGAGGCTAGCAACACATGATGAGGAATTCAGAGCTATGCCTATGAAAACCGCAGTCTGTGCTGGCACCAACACGCTTTTCTCGTAATGAATCCTGAAGCCCAGCTTTAGTATGTGATTAACTACACGTAGTGTGTGCTGCTGCGCCTCGCTGCGCGAGTCCGCTTGAAGCAGCCAGTCATTAATGTACATGGATGCACGTGACCTCCCGACGTAGGGGCGCAACCGCCGCCATTGTACGTTTAGCGAATACTCTCGGACTAGCCTAGGGACAAGCCAAAAGGTAGAACCGTGTATTCGTAAATTTTGCCCCTGAAACCGAACCGCAGGAATTTCCTGTGTGGTGGGTAAATGCGGACGTGAAAATACGCGTCTTTTAGATCTATGGACGTAAATCAGTCTCCTCGTTATACCGTACGTAGGACAGACGCCGTAGTCAACATAAAAAATGTGAACACTTTGAGGTATCTGTTAAGTGCCCTTAGGTCTAATATGGGCTGCAGCCCCCCCCCCCCCTTTCTTTGTGACCAGGAAATAGCGAGAGTAAAACACGCTATTGGCTTGGTGTCGGGGTACTTCTGATATGGCATGTTTGTCCAATAGGGAGAGAATCTCCGCCTGTAAAACATCACCTGCCTAACCCTGTGCAACTGGAGAACGTACCCTCTTGATATCGTGTCAATGACCCATGCTGGGGCTCCGCACTCACCCACCCCTGGATTTTGGATGAGAGGGGAGTATCCACCTTACCGTGTCTGGGCCGTGGTGGCACGACGGTGCTATCTGGTGGATGAACGGAGGATAACTCACTCCTTCTTACCATGGGAGAAAATACACATTTCTCATTATTGGAAAAAATCTGTCCTGCTGCCCTAAGACGTCTCTGGGAGTCAGGGGGCAAGCAGGCTCATTGCCCTTATGTTCTGGGTATTACCATAAGCACATAGTTAGCAGTCATATTGAAAGAATCAGACGGCGTTAACTGAAAACGTATTTTATTTTGAATAAAATATCTGGTCTGCATGTACATATTTACATTTTTGTCTGAATGTACAAATTTGCAAAGTCTTTGGTGCAGCACACTGTGGCCTGAGGCCGAGGGGCGCTGGCGTCCCAGCCCGTCTGTGCAGGTACGGCGGGCTGGGCTACCTGGAAATGGAGGCCCTCAAGGCCTCTCTCTTTTCCTGCCCCAGTCTCCAGGTGGCTGTCAAGGTGGCAATGGCGTCTCCAAACAGCCAGTCTTGGTTAACTGGTTGGTCCAGGACGCCGTTCCGTTCCGCCTCGGAGAGGCGAGAGATGTCCAGCCATCTCGACCTCTCCGTGGCCACCAAGAAAGCCATGGCGTGGCTGATGGCGGTCAGGACTGCAGCGTTTAGGTGCAGGGCCTCGACGCTCAGGCGTCGAAGCTCCTGCATCTGCTCCGGTGTAGGGTGGTCTCTGGCTGCCCTGAAAAGCTGTGTCGTCGAGGCTCCCAGGAGCACGGAGGAGTTCAGGATGCGCGCCCCCGACTTTTCGGTTGAGGGCCAAAAAGTCTCTGTCATGTCTTGACGAGACTGGAGGCAAGAGGTGGGCTGCCATTGCTACCTCCATCTGTGGTATGCTAGTTAGCCCCTCTTCCTGCTCTCTCAGGCACTCAAGGCCTTTGAGGGCCGGGATGGGTGAGGAGTACGGCCGTGCCCACGACTTGCGGAGGGAACCCAAGGTGGTAGGAGTAAGGGGGATGAGGTCCTTTGTCGTCCGCCTCGTCCTGGCCCCTTCGATGCCGTCGAGGAGGGAGGCCTGTGGTGGGGCCCTCTCCTCTGGGCGGGGCCACACCACGCCTGAGCGTACCACCGCTCGTTGAAGCAGCTTGTGCAGGCTGGCCTCATCTGTATTCACCTGGCTCTGAGAGCAGCTTGAGCCATTCATTACTCTGGCAGTGTTTTTGGTGCTATAGTTAACACATCGGGTGCCAAAAACGGTCCGGACCGTTTTTGAGAATCCAAACGAGGAGTTCCTCGTGGGGCGCTCTAACGAAACTTTGGGATCATCCAAGGAGTTTCTGAGAAGGAGAGGCCGGATGTGGATCCATGTCAAAAATCCTTCCGGTCGGCCTTTCCAATGTTATCTCCTTGACTAAAAGCTTAATATCTCCATTTCTTTTTAACGTGGTGGAAGCGAGCCGTTTTCGATCGGCGATCACTCTGCAACTCTGGAAAAGCTAACAAATCTTCTGCGAAACTGAGGAAAATGGGTCCTGTATTCAGACGAGAAGAGGATGGAAGGAATGAGTGAGCATCCGCCCCCTGACTATATAGGCGGAGGGCGGGACCTCCGGGTCAGGGTAGCGAACCAGAATCCAGCCAGGAAGGACCTTTTCTGGAAGGGTATCAAAAAAATGCTTCTGTGTTCGCGGTAGGAGGCACTCTCCCATAGCAAGACCTCGAAGCAAAGTATTGAAATAGAACCTATGTTGCTATATATCATTGCTGTCGGGCAGAAACCTCGTAACTCCATATTCTAACTTTTTTCATAAATGAACGGCCCTACTTGATCATACTACAGCGTCACACAAAAGCATCAAAAGTAGTATATAGGTCTTAATGGGTTAAATGGTAGTTTGGCTCACAAATGATCATCAAATAAAAAATTCTTCTAAATAATTATTAACTATAAATAAACTGTTACAGAGATGCATACACAACCTCAGGAACCAGAACAAATATTTTCATGGACTTACTACGTCCCACTCACATCACTCTGTGTGTCAGAGCAGTTTCCGATGTGCTCTGACATGTGATTACGTTCCAATCATCACAATCTATCCTACGTGTTTACATATTGCTCTAACATGTGCTCTACCTTAACATACTGTTTACAGAAATAGAATGCATGTCAATACCAGATATAAAAGATGGCACACTGAGGAAGATTAAATTAATGAATCAGAAGATTATTATGGAGTATAAACCTCATTCCTGAGTAGTGTGGAGGTGAACGTTTTGTGAAAACATTAAACATATGAGAAATTGGTGCCCACAAGGCTGGTTAATAATAAATGGTATGGACTGTAGAAACAGTTGACCTGAAAAGCAAATAATCTTGACATCAGACATTAGATTGATTCAAGTACTGAACAAAGCCAATCTGTCAGCAGGTGAAAATGTTTCACTCTTTATGTATACTATAGTGTCAGATTTTTTTCTCTAAGCTGACTTTAGTCACGTAAAAAATGAAATTAGAATGAAGCAAGCTATTATTTTGTATAATTGTTGAGATAGTCGATTAATTTAACCCATTCTATTATTGCATATACCATATTTCTGCTTCCTTAACAATTTGTAAATTATTAGTAGTTTCTGTTTGTGAAGTATCAGTTTTTTAACTGTGTTTTCTCTTTTCATGAATGATGAATGCGAACGTGAACTAGACATGAGTGAGTATCAAATCAATTCTACTTCATGGCCTGCAATGTGTTTTCAGTTTAAAATCCAGTTTTCACCATAGCAGAATACAAACTGAAGTCTTAACCAATTGAGTAGTGAGTAGTGTGGAGGTTAACGTTTTGTGCAAACACAATCGGCCTCAGGTCTTAATGGGTTAAATGGTAGTTTGGCTCACAATTGATCATCAAATAAAACATAATTCTAAATAATTATTGTAGCCACAAACTATAAATAAACTGTAAAAGACATGCATACACACAACCTCAGGAACTAGAACAAATATGTTCATGGACTCACTACGTCCCACTCACATCACTCTGTGTGTCAGAGCAGTTTCTGATGTGGTCTGACATGTGTTTACATATTGCTCTAACATGCGCTCTACCTTAACATTCTGTTTATAGAAACAGAATGCATGTCAATACCAGATATAAACGATGCCACACTGAGGAAGATTAAATGAATGAATCAGAAGATTATTATGGAGGATAAAATAAAGAAGTTGGTGCCCACAAGGCTGGTTAATAATAAATGGCATGGACTGTAGAAACAGTTGACCTGAAAAGCAAATAATCTTATCTAGATTCTAGATTACTGAACACTTGTTTTTCTTTTCACTATATGAAACTGATCATTTTACTATAAGCCAATCTGTAGCAGTGAACATGTTTCACTCTTAATTTATATAGTGTTGAATTTTATCTCTAAGCTGACGTTTAGTCACTTATTTTATTTTTTAGAATGAAGCAAGCTATTATTTTGTACAATAGTTGAGATAGTTGATTAATTTAACCCATTCTATTATTGCATACCATATTTCTGGTTCCTTAACAATTTGTAAATTATTAGTAGTTTCCGTTTGTAAAGTATCAGTTTTCTAACTGTGTTTTCTCTTTTCATTAATGATGAATGTGAACATGAACTAGAAACGGGTGAGTATGTGTGTGTTTTCAGTTTTATATCAAGTTTTCACCATAGCAGAATACAAACTGAAGGAGTCTTAACCAATTAAACCCTCTATACTTAGTGAAACGGACCTGAGTTAACTCTGTACTTGGACCCCTTTCCCCCCTACAGCAAATCTCTCTGTTAAAAATAGGCAATCTACAACCTCACAATGTGTCGCACCGCAACTCGTTGTCAGCTTGTAGAATGGCTATTTTAGATTTTTTTTTAAAACATTGTAGTATGATGAAGTACGCGCTCCCACCAAGAGTTGGCTGGCCGCTGTTAAATGCAGGTTGTACGCGGCCACAGTTTTTTTGCAGCCAGCGGATTCTAAAAAACGGGAGTGTCGCGCCTGTCACTCACTTTCAGGACCCTCCCCGTAGCCCCTGCTGCCTGCTGCCTTGAGCACCATGTTGCTTCCTGAGTCTTGAGACAGTCCGCCTTCCACTCACCCGATTGGACAGAGGGAGAAAATCGGCTCCTGCCTCCAGCAGTTTTATGCTTAGTGGCGGAGAGCAGATAAACGCAAGGTCTGCGCGACAAGCGGAAAAATCTGCTCTTGCGTGAATCAACGCATTTGCATTGACAATGCATTGGCAGATTCTGCAAACAGCGGCCAGCCAACTCTTGGTGGGAGCGCGCCCTTAGGCATTAATTCACGAAAAGCTAATTTTTGTTGCTGTTGGAAAGCAATTTATTATTTTCAAGAGGATCCTATTTGAGAGAAGCTCAGGAGGAATATTCTGTTTGGATGGAAATAAAAGATTGGGCTTTTCAATAAACCCCCTAAGATACACGACGATCTCTGCCATTCCTTGGATGTTGTAAGTTGCAATTGCAAATATAACAAATGGGAAGTGGAGAATTCTTTAATGATACGAGTCAATACTACAGTTTTGCATCAAGATCCTAAATGTGGCTATAATATTGGATAAGTTAATGTGGCTGTATTGGATAATAAGTAAAGTCGCCATTACAACCAGATATAAACTAGAAAAAGTGCTCCTCGGAGCACAGGTCTTCGCCAGGTCAGGTGGGTTATTGTGGCCTCCTGGTGGCACTATAATAGGCCAATGTGAAAAGGGTGCCATTTTTTCTTAGGCCTTTCACAGCAATCGGACACTGCCTTCATGATTTGAGGCATTTTGTTCCAAAAATGTGTTTTGCTAAAATAGACCTGCTGCTGGCGCTGTACAGGCCAATGTGAAACGGGTGGCATTTCTTCTTCGGCCTAATGGGAATGTGTGTGCAATTTTTTTTCAAAACTGACCTATCCTGCAAACTTTGGAAGCCAATGTTAGCCAATTAGGATGGAATATGAAATATCGGACACATCCGTCTTGATCACGTGACTGGAGATACTGTGTACCGATTTGCGTGATTTTTGGACAGAATCCGAAGGAGTAATATCAAAACATTTCTTTTACAAAAAGGCAGATGTGAAAAATGCAGGGCAAAAGCTTTTCCTTTGCCTCTAGGGAGTGTACCAGCAAAGTTTCACACAGATCGGTGCAGTTATAGGTTAAAAAAATGTGAATCGGGCTGTTATAGCGCCACCATGAGGCTGATTTGAAAATGTTGAAGTGGCATTTCTTCCTCGGCCTAGTGGGAATGTGCGTGCAAAATTTCACGTAAATCGCATGCTGCGTTCATAATTTGAGGCATTTTGTTAAAAACAAACCAATCCTCTAAACTTTGGAAGCCAATCTTAGCCAATCAGGATGGAATATGGAAAATCAGACAGATCCGTGTTGATCACATGACTGTAGAGATACTGTGTACCGATTTGCGTGAGGTTTGGACAAAATATGTAGGAGTGATGTTTTGCAAAAATCTGCCTCCTGGTGGTGCTATAACAGGCCAATGGCCTATTGTCACGAAACAACAAAACGGGTCTTTCAGATTTTTCATATTCCATCCTGATTGGCTAAAAATGGTTTCCAAAGTATGCAGGAGCTCCATTTTGAACAAAATGCCTCAAATCATGAACACAGCATGCAATTTCCATGAAATTTTGCATGCACATTCCCACAATGCAGAGGAAGAAGCCACTTGACATTCTCAGATCAGTCTCATGGTGGTGCCACCAGGAGGACGACTTATGTAAAACAATTATTTTTATATTACTACTTAAATCGGTACACATGATCTCTATAGTCATGTGATCAAGACGGATCTGTATTTTTCATATTACATCCTGATTGGCTAAGATTCACATCTAAAGTTTGCAGTAGTGGCTTGTTTTGAACTAAATGCCGCAAATCATGAACGCAGCGTCCGATTCCGGTCAAACTTTGCACGCACATTCACACTATGTTGAGGAACAAATGCCACCCTTTTAACATTGGCCTGTTATAGCGCGACCAGCAGCTCTATTTTAGCTAAACAAATTTTATGGAACAAAATGCCTCAAATCATGAATGCAGTGTCCCATTGCCGTGCAAGGCCTAAGAAGAAATGGCACCCTTTTCACATTGGCCTATTATAGCACCACACGGAGGCCACAATAACCTACCTGACCTGGCGGAGACCTGTGCTCCGAGGAGCACTTTTTCTAGTTAGTAATCTTTCTGTTTGTGAAGTACACATCTTCTAACTGTTTTCTCTTTTCATGAATGATGAATGTGAACGTGGACTAGTCTATGGTGAGTATCAAATCAATTCTACTTGACTCCTTCACTCCAGTTAACACCTAATGATAACTTCATTGATGACAAGTCATCCAATCATATTAGGAGGATACATTAAAGCTGCACTCTGTAACTTTCATATCTTACCCGAGATTCGAACCCAAGTACCCTGTGCAAGTGCTGATTTTTTTTATACCACAGAGCTAATAGAGCATGCCTTCTTACACAGGAGAGAAATAGGATTTTGACCCCTAAGGCAGTACCACTTCTCTACCAGTAGGTCAGACCTCTCAACAGAAGAGCAGGGAGACCAAATACAACCACCACCATTGTGGTTATAACCAACAGTTATATTGTATTAAAGGATCTACACCATGAATTTAAAAAATATATTTGATATTTAATATCATATGGTGTATGTCCCTCAAAGGTTTGAGCCTAAATCATCACTCAGATATACTCATCCCAAGTAAATTTTCTCTGGCTTATACAGCACTTTCAGCTGCAATACCAAAACGTCCTCTTGGGCAGGGGGGGGCTACTGAGCAATTCTGTCCGGCCAGCATCAATGCAATGGCAATGCAAGTGATGTCACTTGCATTGCCATTCTGAAATGGCCTGTTCAGACACGCCCATTCTGAAAATCTCATGTGAATGAGATGAATGACTGAATGTTAAAAAAAAATATTTTTTGGGGTACAAGAGACACTGGGGAGCCCAAAAAATACCCCCCCCCCCCCCCCCAAAAAAAAAACATGAAATTCATGGTGTGGCCCCTTTAACATACTCTACCATAGAGATTGGTCAAAATAACATTTTATTCACTAAGAAAGTGTAGCTTACAGGTCTACATGGCAGAACATAGATTCAGCTCAGAATGTAACCATGTGTCCTACAATAATGTGATCATGTTAATCTCTCATGTATGTTTGTATGAAACTGTGGTAATAGGATCTTCTTGACCCAGTTAACCCATTAAGACCTGAGGCATTCCTAAAATGCCTTCGAAATCCTAACAGTTTTCTGAAAAACCTATGTTGCTATATAGCGTTGCTGTCGGGCAAAAACCTCTCCATATTCTAACTTCTTGTGTTTTTTCATAAATTAACGGCCCTACTTAATCATACTACAGTGTCACACAAAAATAACAAAAGTAGCAGATCTACAAGCTCTAAACGCGGCATGAAGCGACATGCTTTGAGCTTTTAGATCTGTTACTTTTGCTCTTTTTGAATTTGAATCCTTGAAAGTAACGGTTTTGGACATAGGAGGTTTCCACTCGACAGAGATGATTTGTAGAATCGGCCTCAGGTCTTAATGGGTTAAATTGTAGTTACGCTGATCAATAAATAAAAATGAATCTAAATAATTATTGTAGCCACAAACTATAAATAAACGGTAAAATACATGCATACACAAAACCTCAGGAACATATTATTTAATATACAATTATATTAATATATTCACTGTATACAGAAACAAAATGCATGTTAATACAAGATATAAAAGATGACATACTGAGGAAGATTAAATGAATGAATCAGAAGATTATTTTGGAGGATAACCCTGATTCCTGAGAAGTATGGAGGTGAACATTCGGTGCATACATTACACAATATGACAAGTTGGTGCCCACAAGGCTTGTTGATAATAAATCTGTCATAGCAGGTGAAAATGTTTCACTCTTAAATAGGCAAGTGTGTAATTGTATCTCTGAGCTGATGTTTAGTTACTTAAAAAATGAAATTAGAATGAAGCAAGCTATTATTGTGTATAATAGTTGAGATAGATGATTAATTAAACCCATTCTATTATTGCATAGAACGTTCTGTGTAAACATTACAAATATGACAAGTTGGTGCCCACAAGGCTCTGAAGGCTGGTTGATATAAATGGCATGGACTGCAGAAACAGTTGACATAAAAAGCAGACAATAATCAGAGATCCAAGTACTGAAAATCTTGAAATGGATAAACCAATCGGTCATAGCAGATGAAAATGTTTAACTCTTATTGTATACTATAGTGTAGTTTTATCTCTAAGCTGACGTTTAGTCACTTCACAAATTACATTAGAATGTTGTATTTAGAATGCTGAATCTTTATGATTAATGAAGCAAGCTATTATTTTATATAATAATTGAGATAGTTGATTAATTTATCCCATTATAATATTGCATATTCCATATTTCAGGTTCCTTAATAATTAGCAAATTATTAGTAATCTTTCTGTTTGAGAATTAGCAGTTTTCTAACCATTCCAACTATGTGTTTTCTCTTTTCATGAATGATGAATGTGAACGTGAACTAGGGGGAAGTGAGTATCAAATAAATTCTTCCTAATGGCCTACAGTGTGTTATCAGTTTTACTTCAAGACATAGAAAAATAATGGTTCTTAAATGGTTCTTTGAAAAACCTTGGGGTAAAAGGCTATTTCTTGAATCACTCTGAAGAACCATTTGGCACCTTTATTTTTCTGTGTGTAGCAGAATAAAAACTGAAGGAGTCTTAACTAATTAAACCCTCTATACTTAGTGAAACAGACCTGAGTTAACTCTGTACTTGACCACTTTTTCCCTCTACACCAAATCTCTCTGTTAAAAATAGCCGATCTACAAGTTCACTCCGTGTCACACCGTTGTGAGCTTGTAGATCGGCTATTTTTGCACATTTTGTGTGACATTGTAGTATTGAAGTAAAAAAAACAAAACAAAACATAAAAAGTTAAAACACAGAGATAAGGTTTCTGCCCGACAGCAACAATATTTACTGTATTTAATTAATAATTATGTCTGGTTCCTTAAAGGGATATTTCACTTTAAAAAAAACTTTGGGTCATTTTATCGTCTACTCTGGCTTTTGTGAACCCCCCAGACAGTCTTTAAGTTGCTTGATTCAGTATTTAGATATTTGATATTAATTTGATCAGACACGCCCCCTTCCTATACAAACCCATTATAACTTCAAACTCCATTTTAACCATGTTAGATTCATCTAAAACACCCGTCCTTGGTTCTGGTGACTCATCCTGCCCTACGAATACGTGAGGGGCCGTGTTTTTTCGATTACGTTTTTCATTAACTTTATTTAATTTTTTTATTGTATAAAAAAAAAAAAAAATTAAAAATGTATGAAAAAAGTTATCGAAAAAACACGGCCCCCTCGCGTATTATGACGTATGAGTCACCAGAACCAAGGATGGGTGTTTTTGATGAATCTAACATGTTAAAAATGGAGTTTGAAATTATAATGGGTTTGTATAGGAAGGGGGCGTGTCTGATAAAATAAATATCAAATATCTAAATACTGAATCAAGCAACTCAAAAACTGTCTTGGGGGCTCACAAAAGCCTGAGTAGACGATAAAAAGACAAATGAAATATCCCTTTAACTATTTAATTAATTTCTGTTTGTGAAGTATCAGTTTTCTAACTGTGTTTTCTCTTTTCATGAATGATGAATGTGAACGTGAACTAGAACGATGTGAGTATCAAATCAATTTTACTTGACTCATTGGCTCCAGTTGACCTGATGATAACTTCATTGATGACAGTCAAAATATGACAAGTTGGTGCCCACAAGGCTGGTTAATAATAAATGGCATGGACTGCAGAAACAGTTGACCTGAAAAGCAAATAATCTTGACATCAGAGTGACATTAGGTTGATTCAAGTAGGCCTACCGAACACTTTTCTTTTGTCTCCGCCGGGCCGAAAGGCATGGCGAGAGTATGTTTTGCACCCTGTCTGTCCGTCCATCCGTGTGTTTGTCCGTCTGTCATTCTGTCTGTGTACAGCTAATGTCTGGCACCGTTGGCTTGATCGCAACAAAACTGCACACACACTCCCTGGATGCCAATTCAGAACCTCTGCCCCAATTTTGTCCCATGAGCCTTTTATAGTGCCATTTTTGGATATTACTCTTTCAGATTTTATCCAAATTTCACGCAAATCGGTACTAGGCATGTAACGATTCACTCAACTCACAATACGATTTGAATCACGATTCGAGGTTCACGATACGATTTTTTTCAACTAAAAATATTTTCCAGACAAATGACCTATTATTATATTTTTTATTATTTCTCCAGTATTCCAGTATTTTCTTCTCTTTTATTATTATTATTATTTTATTTACAATACTGTGTTTTCTCTTATCCTCTTTTCAATACAGTATTTATAATTTATAATCAGCTTTGAACATAATGGCGTTCGTCTGTGCTACTTCCGGGTTGCATAGTGACATCACTGTCGAATTATTGGTATTATGATCCTAGCCTTTCAACGTGTCGGTGTTTACCAGCTGCGTCACTACACGCTGTGTTTTGATTTTTTCATGCTCGCCCTAATGAAACACTAAATGGGATTATTATTTCATGTCAACATTCAAGTATAACAATTTGTTTTATATTACTCCTACAAATGTTGTCCAAATATCACGCAAATCGGTAGCCTACACTTTATCTCTTTAGTCAAGTCATCAACACGTCATAAAAAATGTGTCCGATACGTCCGTTTTTTGACATTCCAGCCTGATTGGCGAATTCCGAACATTGCTGGCCCAAACTAACCTACCTGACTTAGGAGCACTTTTTCTAGTTTTACTATAAAACTTAACTGATCATTTTACTATAAGCCAATCTGTCATAAAAGGTGAAAATGTTTCACTCTTAATGTATACTATTTATAGTGTTGAATTGGATCTCTAAGCTGACGTTTAGTTGCTTCAAAAATGAAATTAGAATGAAGCAAGCTATTATTTTGTATAATAGTTGAGATAGACGATTAATTGAACCCATTCTAATTATTGCATACCGTATTTCTGATTCCTTAACAATTTGTAAATTATTAGTAATCTTTCTGTTTGTGAAGTATCAGTTTTCTAACTGTGTTTTCTCTTTTCATGAATGATGAATTTGAACGTGAACTAGACATGAGTGAGTATCAAATCAATTCTACTTCATGGCCTGCAATGTGTTTTCAGTTTTAAATACAGTTTTCACCATAGCAAAATATAAACTGAAGGAGTCTTAACCAATGAAACTCTCTATACTTAGTGAAATGGACCTGAGTTATCTCTGTACTTGGACCCTTTTTTCCAATCTACAACCTCACAACGCGTCGCACCATGACGTGTTGTCAGCTTGTAGATTGGCTATTTTAGCACATTTTGAGTCACATTGTAGTATAATGAAGTAAGGCATTAATTTATTTAAGAAAAAACATAAAAGTTAAATTATGGAGATACAAGGCTTCTACCAAACAGCAACGATATGTATTAGGGGTGTGCCGATACACTAATTTCACGATACGATACGGTACACAATATTGGGCTCACGATATCGATACGATACGATATTATATATATTTTTTCTTTTCAATTATTATCAACATTGGCCATCATCTTCAGTTTAAAATTGCTGTATTTATAAAACACATAAAAAAGTGTTTTACACACAAAAATAAATACAATTATACAAGCTTGAGGAACAAGTGAAGTAAGTTCTCAGTATAAACCCCTTTGTTTCAGAGGACATATGACACTACATAAATTCCACTAAAATCAGAGTCATATTCTTGTTATCTGGACTTTACCGACCAAGTAAAGTTTAGTTATTAACAGCTTGAACAGAATATCTATAAGCCAGAGAGGGTTGCTTCAAAAAACAATCCATGACATTGATGATATAGAATAGATTAGATGCAGGCCTATTTGACAGTGCAGAAACATAATTGCCTTGATGTATGTAACATTAATGAGCCTCAACGAGTGTCAGCTGGACACAGACACACACACACACACACACACACACACACACACACCTCCCCTCTGCAGTGCTCTAAACTGAAAGTGACTGGAGTCACATTTCTCTCCAAAAGCCCTGGAATATGATGGAATATGATTAAGGATTACTGTGGTAAGGTCAAATTTCACGACGATACTTATCATCCCGTTTTCATATCACGATATATCGCGGGACGATATATCGGCACACCCCTAATATGTATATAATTATGTGATCATGTTTATCTCTTCATGTATAAATTACTTTGTGCTTTCATATAATGGCTATAACAAGTGTTTACTGTAATCTGAGTCTTCATTATTTTCCATAAAATCACTTTCTGATAGCTTCTTGGTCTTTCTGATTTGATTGAGGCATTTTGATCGTAAAAGCCATCCAACCATATTAGGAGGATACATTAAATCTGCACTCTGTGACTTTCATGTCTTACCCGAGATTCGAACCCAGGTCCCCTGCGCAAGTGCTGACATTTTTACCACGGAGCTAATAGAGCATGCATTCTTACACAGGAGAGAAATTGAATTTTGACCTTCATGCAGTATTGTCTACCAGTAGGTCAGAATTACCATTTTTCAACAAAAGAGCAAGGAGACCAAATACAACCACCACCATTGTTGGTTATAACTATAGGTTACTACCGTAACCCCGGTTCTATGAAGTAAGAAGTGAGAGGTCTCGCTATGGAGAGCACCCCTGGCGCGAACACAGAAGCATTTTCTTGATGCACTTCCAGACAAAATCCATTTGGCTGGATTCTGATTCGCTATCCTGACCGGAGGTCCCGCCCACAAGGCTGGTTAATAATAAATGGCATGGACTGCAGAAACAGTTGACAAGAAAAGCAAATAAACTTGACATCAGACAATAGATTGATTCAAGTACTGAAAACCTTGAAACTGATCATTTTACTATAAACCAATCTGTCATAGCAGATGAAAATGTTTCACTCTTAATGCATACTAATAGTTTTATCTCTAAGCTGAAGTCACTTCATGTTATAATTATAACGCTGAATCTTTATGATTAATGAAGCAAGCTATTATTTTGTATAAGAATTGCGATAGTTGATTAATTTAACAAATTCCATTATTGCATATTCCATATTTCAGGTCCATTAATAATTAGAAAAGTATTAGTAATCTTTCTGTTTGAGAATTATCAGTTTTCTAACCATTCCAACCATGTGTTTTCTCTTTTCATGAATGATGAATGTGAACGTGAACTAGAGAGTGAGTATCACATCAATTCTACTTCATGGCCTCCAATGAGTTTTAAACAATTAAACCCTCTATACTTAGTGAAACAGACCTGAGCTAACTCTGTACTTGGACCACTTTTTCCCTCTACTACAAATCTCTTTGTTAAACATAGCCAATGTGAGTATCAAATCAATTCTACTTCATGGCCTCCAGTGTGTTTTCAGTTTTACTTCAAGTTTTTCTGCGTTTCAACTGCTGTCCGTACAATAGTGAAAAGCATCAAAATAATTATTCATACAATGAATCATTGTAGGCCATTGTCTGCTTATATTGAATTGTTTGCTTTTTGTTAGTTTTTTTGTTTAGTTTTTCTTTGTTATTACCTGTACAGCACTTTGGTTGACCTGGTCATGTTAGTGTGCTATATACATAAACTTTGATTTGATTTGATAATACCTGCCCCTATCTTCAATCATAAATCACCAAATAATAGATGATCCGTCCAATGGCTACCTACCAATACCTCACTACATATCGTTGCTGTCGGGCAGAAACCTCTTATCTCCATATTTTAACTTTGTGTTTACTTGTAAAATAATGCCATACCACAGCGTCACACAAAAGCATCCAAAGTAGCAGATATACAATCTCAAAATGTGTCGATTTGCGCCTCGTTTTGAGCTTTTAGATCTGCTACTGATCTGTTTTTGATGGTAGCAGTTTTGGACATAATGAGGTTTACACCCGACAGAGATGATATACCATACAAGCTATACCATAATTCATCAAATAAAAAGGAGAAGGAAAAAAAAAAGATGTTGCCTGTGTTTGCTTTGGGGATTCACCCCCATTGTGGGGGTGTGTTGTGCAAATCCGCAGCACCCAGCAATTTTGGTGTCAACACGGTCCACAATTTGTCCAGAAAAACTGCGTCATCGTGACTCACACAGATAATTGAAGGCATTATCCGTATAGGTTTCTCCTTCATAAAAGTCTTAGGCTACTGATTGGTCAACTAGATAGATTATTACACATACTGCCAGTTTCTCTTTGGATCATTGTCGCCAGACATCACTAAACTGTTTCTTACACTGGAAAATGCTTCTCGTTGTACCAGTGCTAGATGTATTACTGCATTTATCTGTTATCTGTTTTTGTGTGTTTGTTTTCCAAATTTCCAAGCCTCTTCTTCCATGACACTGTGTAAATGACCAGTATGCCATTGTGCCTATAGCACAATGCACTGTAATAAAAGTGATCATTTGATTGACCATGATAGAATCCACCTGCAACACACCCACAAACAATATATTCAGCCTAATCCTCCAAACCATCTCGCCACTGCACCAGATATATCAACCTTCCCTGGCTGGTCCTGCCAATTCAAAAAATCTGTTGCCACGCACCACTTGCCACGCCATTGACTGTGTTTCATCTATTTCCCCAAAATAGGTCCCAAAGACTTCAGCATGTACCCAGTATTATTAGCGGCCCAATAGTTCAGTATCAAAGCTATAGAGGCTTGATGAAGGGTAGAAGGAATCAGACCTGATTAAACGTATTTAACGGTAGTGGTGACAGCTTATGAAAATACCTCTGGAAGCCATCTGACCCGCTCTGCATTGTACTAATGTCTATAGTTCTGTCTCTGAAATTGGGTTCTCTAAAAATATATATATTTGCTCTGCAGAAATAGGCATTTTTATTTATTGGCAGAAAAGAGCCAGGTGAGATACAAATTACATGCAGCTTAGTTGGATTCATTATGAATGATAAAGATTTGTAAAAGAACTGACAGTTTGTGGGTATGATGATATACCAGATGATATACCAGTTGATATAGCAATTTAAGCAATTTAGGTGAGACATACTGTACTGTGTATTTGCATGAGCTGACTAACTTACTCAGATAGAGTATGCTTGCATTTGAATGACATATATTCAGATTGCTATGCAAACAGTGTATCAAATAGAACCTTTAGAGTTAGAGATATAAATCTGGAGAGGGGGGTTTGGAATTCATTATCTAGCCTTGTAATAAGAGCAGCTAATTTCATGCAAACCAGAGTATGATATAATTTGTCCTCTAATAGACGATGTCTCACATAGTCTGAAACACCTGGGTTGCAATAGTGTTATGAAGAAATGTATGTGACCTGATACAAAGTTGACACATTCATCGTCAAGTCAGTCAAGTCAGTCAAGTCAATTTTATTTATAAAGCACATTTAAAAACAACCACAGGCCGACCAAAGTGCTGTACATCATGGTTAAAAACACACAACAAAAAGCATCAAATACATAACTGCAAAAAACTAAAAAGCATCAAATATGCAAAAAAGCATCAAATATATAAACCATAACAGGAAGACAAAATAGCTAAGGAAACGAAAAATGTGGGAGCACATAAACAAGTGTCCAACCATTTCTCCAAGGCAGGAGGTTTATTTAAAAGGCCTGGGAGAACAGGTGCGTTTTTAGTCTGTTTTTACAAATGTCCAAAGAGAGTGCAGACCTGATAAGTAGCGGTAGGCTGTTCCATAATTTTGGAGCAGCGACCGAGAAGGCACAGCCACCTTTTAACTTAAGGCGGGTGCGTGGAACCTTGAGGAGCCCCTGATCTGCTGATCTTAGTGGCCTAGTGGTATCGGGGGGAGGAAGCAACTCACAGGATGGTGCCAACCCATGGTTGGCTTTATAGACAAATAATACCATTTTAAAATCGATTCTGTGTTTGACTGGAAGCCAGTGAAGGGACGCCACGATGGGATCCCACCCTCTGGTGCCAGTCAGAAGTCTAGCAGCAGCGTTTTGGACGAGCTGCAGTCTAAGTCATATTATTTGAATCTGCATGCCTGTTCTTCTGCATGTACATGTATTCAAGACTGAAGTTGATTCAATGTTAAATGCATTATCCAGTCAGTATAACATGATGAAGAGTTGTTATTAAAACACAGTTAACTCTCTTTATGTAGCTGGATGGGGAGCTGATGCTAAAGCTGAAGCTGAAGCTTATCTCAGCAAGGAGACAGCAGGGCAGAAGAATAGAAGAAAGAATTCAGCTCATGTGCTTGGTAAGTAGGATAACAAACAAACACACACACACACACACACACACACACACACACACACACACACACACACACACACACACACACACACACACACACACACACACACACACACACACACACACACACACACACACATTTGTATTACTATACTTGTGAGGACAATACAGGTTTTAGGACAGTGATTTTACAAAGCCATTTTCTTTATTGCCATTTTTAACCACAAAGTCGAAAAAATATCAGATCTACAGACATGTCTTTAGCTTGTAGATCTGATATCTTGAGTGCACAACACCGGCGTGCGATGAAGTTTAAATCCTAACCCCTAAACTTAAGCTCTAAATGTCTAATTCTAACCTTAAACCCAACCTATTATATTTTCCTAATTGTATGCCTTCTCTAAAAATAATTTCTAGCCATAAAACAACCATTTATCTTGTGAGGACCTTGAAAATGGTATCACAATGTCTGTTTGGCCCGCACAAGTCGAGTAATACACACACACACACACACACACACACACACACACACACACACACACACACACACACACACACACACACACCTGTAGTTTTCTTTTTAAATTTACAAACATTATAAACAGAACATAATAGTGTAATGCAGGGAGTTATACATTAAATAAAATTTTATTAACTCTCGGCCACCGCACATAGCAGCGATACGGTGTGTATAGGGGACCGTGGTGAAGTTGGTTTCAGGTTGGATATTCACCCAGTTGGATAATATCCAGCTGGGTGAATATCCAACCTGAAACCAACTTCACCACGGTGGGAATGGGCCAGTGTTGCGTTAGAGTCTTTTCCGGGACTTATCAGAATTTAATTGTATAAAGATATAACATTGTAGCGAACACAGCAGCATGTGGGGGCGGCCCCAGCTAAACAACAGGCCGCTCGATGTTCGTTTGTATGGAAGTATTTCACTGAAGATGTGGACAAAAAGACGGTGGCGTGTTTGTATAGTGAGTCTAGCGGGTAGCCTAGCCTTGTTATTGACCAACAGCTGGATCTATTGTGTACTTTGTTTAACGAGAGACACGGCAGATACAGTCATTTTGTTGTTCCATTCCTTATTGTAGCAGCTAAAATGGATATGGGTTGTTCTTTGTTGCAGTGTAACGTTCTCAACACATGCGTTTGTTTGTGTATATCCGTTGTCATGGCAACCTAGCTTCTGGGAAATGTCGTGCCCCAGAGCGTCTTTATTATTAGCCTACATACTAGGTAAACCTCGACTATAGTCGACTACCAGTGGGTCAAATTTGTCAACTAGTAAAAATCACTATTCATGAAAGCCTTAAGCATATCAGCATATGCCCATAAAAGGGACATGGACTGACAGATGGAGATCTCCATATATAGCCATATCAGTTCACTGGTGCAAACGTAGCTGTGAGGGCCGCAAAGCGGCCCGAACCTCTACATGTAATAATGTATATAATAACTGAAAACAATGAATAATTTTTCCTCCAGGCGGCGGTCAGCCAAACGTGACGACAACGATGATGACGGGGAAAGAAGCGGAGACGTTGCGGTCCGTGAGGAGAGAGTTCATCAAACGAGTGTCAGAGCCTGGGATCAATCGTCTGCTGGACGCACTGTTGGACGAGAACGTTCTCAACGATGAAGAGCTGAACATGATCAGAGCAGAGAAATACAGAGAAGAGAAAGCACGGCTATTCATAGACATGGTGAGAAATAAAGGGAACAAGGCATCGTCGAAGATGATCGCTGCACTTCTTGAAGAGGATCCAACCCTTCATGACGAACTGCTGGACAAACTTTGATTTGTCTTGGTTTAAACCTTTGATTGATTAATTGACTATCTTTCGAGATAAACAAATGTGTGAAGCCAAAAATTGCACAATCGTAGCCAAAAAGAATGACACAAAGAAGCCATATAGAGCTGTTAATGTGCGACCCCGGGGGGAGTAACAAGAAAAGCAATGTTAAGAACATTGTACTCTAAAAGACACCAAATGAACACAATTATGATCAGGACCAACTGACATTCAGCAGTCTATTTAGGGTGGACATAGTGCTGATTGACTTGATAAACTATTCCACGTAACTGCAGAATACCAAAAAAAAGAGGCCTTTCCTGTACTACTTTTAAACCTACTGTACATGGAACCAAGAAAAGGTGGAGCTTACCTTAATTTATCATTTATAGAATCCTCCTCTGTTGAGGATCATAATGTTGTCTGATGACTAGAAATTATCTAATCATGTCTGACCTAGACCAATAAGTATTCATCTTGGACTTGATTGCATTATGTTCTGGTACTGTATCTTTATTTTATTGCAGTAAGCACTGAATTACATGTTGTTGATGAATACATACATTTTGGTTTATTGGTGTTTTGGCATTTCTTTCTATCTATCAGTTATTTTGATTTCCGTCGTACAGTGTACATATTATGGTGACTTGACAATCTCCTGTACATTTTGGCTGAAGTTGCATGGATTTATAGTTATTTATCCTACAAGTGCCAGTTTTGTACTTTCAAGTAGTTAGATTTTTTTTTTTAAGTCATCCTTTGTAACTTTTTAGAAGTCTTGTTGATGTCTGTTGGAATTGCTATTCCCAGAATTCAGTTCAAAACAAAACTATCACATAGCCTAGCACTGGAAAAATGAATGCTGCAGGGGCCTAGCGCCTGAGACATTTTAGAACGCAACAGTACATTGCTGGTGCCTGTGTTATTGTCAGGGGCAGACACTTGACCCCGGCAAAAAATATACCAGTGAAAGATTATATCAAAAACAAATCCTGATGAAGATCTGTGCGTTGATTGATTTATAAAGCAGAGAAAAGTGTGTGTGTGTGTGTGAGTGTATATTGTTTATTTCTTCTTCTTCTTCTTCTTCTTATTATTATTAAAATGAAAACGGAATGGTTCAGTTCTCAGAGGAACTATGTAAATTTCTGGTAGAATGTCCCTGGAACTGCCTTTACCTTCCACTAATCACAAGAAGAAAATGCAGGCACACACAGAGGCATGCAGCATTTGGCATTTGTGTGTCTCGTGTATCCTGGTAAAGACTATGGTGGTGTTGGCTGTGTTCAAGGCCTCCAAGCTTGGGCTTGCAGACATTCTGAAGTGGTCCAGTGCTATGCAGCAGAAAGGTTCTGGTTCTTACTTCCATCCAGGCAATAGTCTGCATAGCCTGGCTTATGCCTCACCAACTCCTCATAAAAACACACAATACCACAATGATAAGATAGTCTATGAATGTGAAGTGAGATCAACTGTTGGTTTTGCAGTGTTACTAGGTTATGTTGGTTTACTGGCTCTCCTCAGCTTCATTCTAGTTATTATAGGGGGCCAAGCACGTAGTGATGTGGTCCCCTCTTGATATTGTAGGTTTTTTTCTCCCGCCACTTTTTGCAGTTCTGGCCTAACTGTGCAGTGTTTTTTTTACGAAACTCAGCAGTATGGTGTGAGGTCATGAAAAACTACAGAGAAATGAAACTCAAAACCATTGGCCAAAGGGCGGTGCTATAGCAGTCAATTGTAAAATGCAAACTTCTAACAGGCATAGCTCATGAACCGTTTGACCTGCATTCATGAAACATCATTACACATATACGTCTTCTCATGAGGAACAACTTTGTCTGTGTGACCGATGACTTCTGACCCTTAGATTGTCCGCCATTGTCCACATTATTATGCATGTGTGTAAAAAAAAAAATTTCATCTCGATCATTTGCAATCACTTACACCTGTGTAAAGCACCCGATGGAGCACAGTGACGACATGCATTTTTCAATAATAAAGCCATGAAGAATTACGTGTCCGTGGCAAGACTTGTCCATGTCCGTGGCATATTTTATATTTTGGTTATAATGTGTACATAATCTATCCTAAATATTCCCAATATTTGAGGGTCCGAGGCCTTTAGGCTCGGAACCTCATTGCATCTCTACACTTTTTCTTTCTTCTGCCGTTTTTTCTGTCACGGCCTAACCGTGCGACAACTTTTTACGAAAATCGGCAATATGGTAGAGGGCTATGCCAAACGGCCAAGGCACGAAACTCACAACCATTGGCCAAAGGGTGGCGCTATTGCAATCAATTGAAAAAAAAAGAATTGTCGCATTCCTAAGCCAATAAATTGACGACCAGCGGACCGGTAGGCAGCGGTTCCGGTAGGAGACACAAAAGAGACTCTTTGTGTCCCCTACCGGAACCGCTGCCGGTCATCAAATTATTGGCTTAGGAATGCGACAAAAACAAAAAAATATCCACAAATTCAAGTCTCCAAAGTCATTTTGGGGGTGAACTATCCCTTTAAAGCTGAAGGTTATGCTTTTCACACTGGGTGCGAAGCTACTTCACTGATCAACGTCTCTTCATATGCACGCTGCTAGCAGGCTAAGGAACTCATCCCTTGAATATTTTTCCAATCCACCACCAGTGACAACAACGTTATTTTTGTGCAGTCATAATCTTAGACGTGTCAACATTTATAGCTTTCATGTACCTTTTTCCACAGACAATCCCCTGCCGCTACATGCCCTTTGGCAACCATTGGTGTGTTATTTTTTTTCATCCTTCGCCTGTTCTAGCCAAACAGGTGTTGTGATGTTGTTTCATTCCTCATTATTTCTTAAAAGTTCTGTTTGTGTGGCCACAGTATATCGATTGGCACACATGCACTGTAAAGGAACAGAGAGAGAGAAATAGAGAGGCAGCGGCACTGACAACGCTGGTGCATAAGTGCGTGCATGGGTCCCATGGGACAGACACACCATTTTTCAGTGGTGTAAATTAACTAAGTACATTTACTCAAGTATTGTACTTAAGTACAGTTTTGAGGTATTTTACTTTACTGGAGTATTTCCAGTTTGCAGTACTTTTACTGCCACTATACCACTACATCTCAGGGGCACATTTTTTACTTTCACTCCACTACAATTATTTGAAAACTTTAGTTACTAGTTACTTTGTTGATTTTGATTATTATTACAAAACACATATTAACCACTTCAGCCCTGGTCTACAGTATATACAATAAATATTTTTTAATACATTTTGAACTTGTGAAATGGGACATTCTGCACAATGAGTACTTTTACTTTTGGTACTTTAAGTACATTTTGATACCGATACTCGAATCTCGGATTCAAATACATTTTGGAGGACTTTTACTTGTAACAGAGTATTTCTACATTGCGGTATTGATTTGAAGTAACAAATGTGAGAACTTTTTCCACCACTGCAATTGCTGGTGCATACCTCGAACAATATATTACAGTACATGCTTTTTGGATTGATGC
>NW_027660850.1:72500-85000 GCF_963280865.1 Gymnoscopelus braueri
CCAGCAGGTCTAATTTAGCAAAACACATTTTTGAACAAAATGCTTCAAATCATGAATGCAGTGTCCGATTGCCGTGCAAGGCCTAAGAAGAAATGGCACCCTTTTCACTTTGGCCTATTATAGCGCCACCAGGAGGCCACAATAACCTACCTGACCTGGCGGAGACCTGTGCTCCGAGGAGCACTTTTTCTAGTTTTCTTTGGTTTTCAGAGGCAAACTAGAAAAAGTGCTCCTCGGAGCACAGGTCTCCGCCAGGTCAGGTAGGTTATTGTGGGGCAGCAATGTTCGGAATTAGCCAATCAGGATGGAATATGAAAAATTGGATGGAACCATCTTGATCACTTGACTATATGTGTACCGATTTGCATGATGTTTGAATTTGTAGGAGTAATATAAAAAAGAAAAGTGTTGCAAAATTGGCCTCATGGTGGCGCTATAATAGGGCAATGTTAAAAGGGTGGCATTTGTTCTTCAATGTGTAGTGCGAATGTGCGTGCAAAGTGTCGCAATCGGACGCTGCATTCATGATTTGTGGCATTTTGTTCAAAACGGGCCACTCCTGCAAACTTTAGATGTCAATGTTAGCCAATCAGGATGGAATATGAAAATTTTAAAAGATCCATCGTGATCACATCATCGTGATCACATGACTATAGAGATCAAGTGTACCGATGTGCGTGAAATTTGGATAAATTCTGAAGGCTTAATATCAAAGAATGTGTTTTACATAAGTCGGCCTCCTGGTGGCGCTATGAAAGGCAAATGTGAAAAATGCAGGTCAGTTGTTTTTCCTTGGCCTCTAGGGAGTGTGCGTGCAAAGTTTCATGCAGATCGGTGCAGTTATAGTTAAAAACATAAATCGTCCATTTATAGCGCCACCATGAGGCTGATTTGAACATTTTCAAGTGGCATTTCTTCCTCGGCCAAGTGGGAATATGCGTGTGAAATCTCACGGAAATCGCAAGCTGCGTTCATGATTTGAGGCATTTTGTTGAAAACGGAGCAATCCTGCAAACTTTGGAAGCCAACCTTAGCCAATCAGGATGAAATATGGAAAATTGGACAGATCCGTGTTGATCACATGACTATAGAGATACTGTGTACTGATTTGCGTGATGTTTGGATAAAATCTGTAGGAGTACTGTCAAGAAATGTGTTTTGCAAAAAGCGGCCTCCTGGTGGCGCTATAAAAGGCTAATTTGAAAAATTTGGGGCAGAGGTTCTGCTCTGGCATCCAGGGAGTGTGTGTGCACAGTTTCGTTGCGATCAAGCCAACGGTGCCGGAGATTAGCTGTACACAAAATGACAGAATGACGGACACACGGACGGACACACAGACGGACACACACACACACGGACGGACGGACAGGGGGCAAAACATACTCTCTCGCCATGCCTTTCGGCCTGGCGGAGACAACAACCGTCACACTTCACAAAACCGTCACAAAACTGGGTCAAACAGCATCTTGTCTGTCCCCCAGAGGGTTTCTAACAGTTTGACATCCTCTGCCAAGAATTATCGTAAAGATGATCTATGGAGAGTTTCCTCGAAATATATCATCACCCCTGTGAGCTGACATTTTAGATTTATACCCTCATTTCTCATGAGCTGTTACTCACCAGACCTGCTGTTTTTTATTAATGATATATTTGATGGTGTTCCTGTTTTATTACAAAGCACGTTGCAGTTTATATAATACTAAAAAAAAAGAAAATTATGTTTGAGGAGTCTTTTCTTCATTAGTGCAGTGGATGTGAAAGTAGACGAGAGAGTGAGGAAATAAGTGACATGTGATGCAACAGCTTTTGAACCGATGATGATATTGCACCTGGACTTTTAACCACTTGACCCCTAGCATCCCTAAATTCTAGAACAAACATTCAACGAAACGAAACTTCCTATCTCCATATTTCAACTTTGTGTGTCTTTTCATGAGCTAATGCCCTACTTGATCATACTGCAGCGTCACACAAAAGCATCCAAAATAGCAGATCTACAAGCTCGAAATGTGGCGCAAAGCGACACGTTTTGAGAGTGTCGATCTTGTTACAGTTTTGGACATACCACCCAACAGAAATGATAAGAGTAGGGGGCACGGTGGCGCAGTCGGTATAGTGCTGTCGCCTCACAGCTAGAAGGTCCTGGGTTCGATTCCCACCAGGGACGCTGTGGGCGCTGGGGGCATGTCTTCTCCTCCGCGTCATCAGCGCCCATACCCTAGGTGGGGTTGGCGAAAGGGCCTACTCTGTGTGGAGTTTGCATGTTCTCCCCGTGTCTCCGGGTAGTTAAAGGTATCATGACATTCATTTTCACTTTTTTTATTTTCAATGTTTTATTTGGGGTTTTATGACCTCAATTACACCCAAAAAACCTGAACTTAGAACATTCAGTGGATTTTCTGTGGTCTGGGGTTTTCTGAATAATTAGGCTGAAAAGTAATCTGAGCTTGGCCCTTCGACAGTGAGGTCACAGTCGATTAATCCCGCCCACTCTCCTCCTCGCCCCTCCCCTCCCCTATCCTTTCCTTTGGTGGGGGCGGAGCAGAGGCGATGATTGACAGGCAAAATCCCTCACCAGCGACACCCGCAGGCAAAGATTTCTTTTTTCATTGCAGTTGAAAAGGCTTTAGAAATGTGAGAGAAAAACACCTGCCATGGATCACTGGAATGGAATTTTCACTTAAAACTTTTTGTACACTTTTGAAGGACCAGGACAAAGACTTTGAATGTGGTGTAAAAGTGAATGTCATTAAACCTTTAATACCCTCACAAAAACATGTAGTAATCCTGGTCGCTATACCGCCTCCCCCATGACAGCCAGATGGAAGGGAAAGGAACTGGTTGGAATAACGTGTTCCTTCCACGCGCTACGTCCTACCGGGGATACTCCCCCTGTCAGGTGACAAGAAGGTCAGTTGGCTCTCATGCATTGAAGGAGGCATGAGCTCGGCCCTGGGCTCCCTTGGCTGATGGGGGGAGTGTAGCGCCCAGGATCACTTCGAAAATTGGAAAATCGGGTGGAAAAAAAGGGTTACAAAATCGTGGGATAAAAAAAGAAAAGAAAGAAAAAGAAACTATAAGAGTGACGCATTGTGAGCTTATAGCGACTGTTTTACGGCGAAAAGATTTGGTGTTGAGGGGAAAAAAAGGAGTGGACATAGTATAGAGCCCTGGGGGACGAGAGTCAACAAAGTATAGGTGTTAGTATAGTTGGAGTTGTCACACCCAGGATTTAGAAATGGCAAAGTGTTGTTGTATTAACGTTTCTAGTCTTCCAGCCAAAAGCATTAAAACAAAAGCGTGTTGTGTTGATAAAAACAGTTGTAAAAGAACATTAGAATTAGGAGGATTAAAGAGAATGTGCTGGATATTGACGACACACTAACCGTACTCCTCCTCTTCACCCACGACTTGTCCTCTACTTTTTGTTGTTGTGTTTTTCTGTTGGCATTTGAATGTGTCATCACATTTAATTTCATGGCAATTTATTAATTAATGAGAAAATCTGGTAATTAAAATGGAACTCTGTTCTGGTACCTACAGTATCCATTCTGTTGATTCTGTGTGTGTGTGTGTGTGTGTGTGTGTGTGTGTGTGTGTGTGTGTGTGTGTGTGTGTGTGTGTGTGTGTGTGTGTGTGTTTGCGTGTGCGTGTGCGTGTACATGTGCGTGTGCGCGTGCGTGTGGTGTTTGTGTGTGCGTGTGAAGTGTATAATGTATACAGTAGGATCTTTTTTCGTATTCCACCATATGGGCTGAAATGCTGTTTTAGACTGAAATATTGCTTAATTTATCACCCAGCACAACCCACACACACACTCATGCATCTGTTGTGTGTTTTTGTGATAGAGAATGACCACAGATCCATTGTAGAGAATCCTCCAAGTGGAAAAACTCTCACCTCTATAACCATTCATCACTGTGTGTGTGTGTGTGTGTGTGTGTGTGTGTGTGTGTGTGTGTGTGTGTGTGTGTGTGTGTGTGTGTGTGAGAGAGAGAGAGAGAGACACATAGAAGGAGAGAGAGAGAGAGAGTGCGAGCGAGAGAGAGAGAGAGAGAGATTCAGTGTGTATAGGGATGTATTCTACTGTATGTGTGAATAATAAGAGAGAGTGTGTGCACGTGCTTGTTTGTGTGTGTGTGTGTGTGTGTGTGTGTGTGTGTGTGTGTGTGTGTGTGTGTGGAGAGATTGTGTGTGTGTGTGTGTGTGTGTGTGTGTGTGTGTGTGTGTGTGTGTGTGTGTGTGTGTGTGTGTGTGTGTGTGTGTGTGTGTGTGTGTGCGTGCGTGTGTGCATGCGTGTGTGTGTGTGTGTGTGTGTGTGTGAGTGCGTGCGTGCGTGTGTGTGTGGAGAGATTGTGTGTGTGTGTGTGTGTGTGTGTGTGTGTGTGTGTGTGTGTGTGTGTGTGTGTGTGTGTGTGTGTGTGTGTGTGTGTGTGTGTGTGTGTGTGGCTAGAGGCTACATTGTGAGTGATGGCTTCCCACGTGTAGGAAACTGAGCATGAGCAGCTACAATGTCACCCTGCAGGACAGTACACACACACATGCACAAACTACTGTATACACTATAATTCAAGAAGCAGTGTATTTCGGACTGTAAGACGCTGGCAAATTAATGTGTGTGTGTTTGTGCATGTATGTTTTGATGTGTGTGTGCGCACGTGTGTGTGTGTGTGTGTGTGTGTGTGTGTGTGTGTGTGTGTGTGTGTGTGTGTGTGTTGTGTGTGTGTGTGTGTGTGTGTGTGTGTGTGTGTGTGTGTGTGTGTGTGTGTGTGTGTGTGTGTGTGTGTGTGTGTGTGTGTGTGTGTGCGTGTGTCTGTGTGTGTGTGTCTGTGTGTGTGTGTGTGTGTGTTTGTGTGTGTGTGCATGCTTGCGTGCGTGCGTGCGTGCGTGCGTGCGTGCGTGCGTGCGTGCGTGCGTGCGTGCGTGTATGTGTGTGTGTGTGTCTGTCCTTCCCTTCAGCTCTTCTCAAAGTGCTGCACTCTTCAACCAATTAAAACACAATCTGTCTCCCAGGGCTCCTTGTTCCCTCTGGCTGTGTGTGTGTGTGTGTGTGTGTGTGTGTGTGTGTGTGTGTGTGTGTGCGCATGCGTGCGTGCGTGCGTGCTTACGCAAATGTGCATTTCTACCAGGTAATGACAAAAAATAGAATTGTTGAGGTGAATATTATTGATGCATTTTAATACCCTGATTTGAAATACAGAGCATACCAGGATATGTGGGTTCCTTTATTTGAGATTAAAAATATTTCCGAAATGATGAATGTCCCAAATAAATGTCCCTCTAAAAATTTGAGCCACGAGCTCTCAATATGATAGATAAACTAGAAAAAGTGTTCCTCGGAGCACAGGTCTCCGCCAGGTCAGGTAGGTTATTGTGGTCTCCTGGTGGCGCTATAATAGGCCAAAGTGAAAAGGGTGCCATTTCTTCTTAGGCCTTGCACGGCAATCGGACACTGCATTCATGGTTTGAAGCATTTTGTTCAAAAATGTGTTTTGCTAAATTAGACCTGCTGGTGGCGCTATAACAGGCCAATGTTAAAAGGGTGGCATTTGCTCCTCAACATAGTGTGAATGTGCGTCCAAAGTTTGACCGCAATCGGATGCTGCGTTCATGATTTGCTGCATTTTGTTCAAAACAAGGCACTACTGCAAACTTTAGATGTCAATCTTAGCCAATCAGGATGGAATATGAAAAATCAAACACATCCGTCTTGATCACATGACTGTAGAGATCATGTGTACCGATTTGCGTGACATTTCGAAAAAATCGGAAGGAGTAATATAAAAAAATGTGTTTTACATAAGTCGGCCTCCTGGTGGCGCTATAAAAGGCAGATGTGAAAAATGCAGGGCAAAGGTTTTTCCTTGACCTCTAGGGAGTGCACTTACAAAGTTTTACACAGATCGGTGCAGTTATAGGTCAAAACACAAATCGGTCTGTTATAGCGCCACCATGAGGCTGATTTGAACATTTTCAAGTGGCATTTCTTCCTCGGCCTAGTGGGAATGTGCGTGTGAAATCTCACGGAAATCGCAAGCTGCGTTCATGATTTGAGGCATTTTGTTGAAAACGGAGCAATCCTGCAAACTTTGGAAGCCAACCTTAGCCAATCAGGATGAAATATGGAAAATTGGACAGATCCGTGTTGATCACATGACTATAGAGATACTGTGTACTGATTTGCGTGATGTTTGGATAAAATCTGTAGGCGCTATAAAAGGCTAATTTGAAAAATTTGGGGCAGAGGTTCTGCTCTGGCATCCAGGGAGTGTGTGTGCACAGTTTCGCTGCGATCAAGCCAACGGTGCCGGAGATTAGCTGTACACAAAATGACAGAATGACGGACACACACACGGACACACGGACGGACACACACACACACACACACACACACACACACACGGACGGACGGACAGGGGGCAAAACATACTCTCTCGCCATGCCTTTCGGCCTGGTGGAGACAAAAACATATTAAGGCAAATCCAGAACTCATTCATGTGTTATACTGTGTAGATGTAGCACTGCAAAGGTGAGAAAAGATTGTAATCAGAACCTGGTAAATCGGTGTTGCCAGGGAGAGAAACAAGCATCGGTTATAATAGACAAATTTCGCTCTTACACAGGCTCCCATTATGCCAACGGAGGGGGTCGACACACTGCAGGAGACGGGACTCTCTGGAATAAGTCAACGTCCATTTCAATGATGGTGAGTGATTAGCGACACATCAAGATAACACTTAAAATGTCCGGATCTCTCCTTTAACATCTTCAAGATGGATTTTTTTTTTAATGTATCCAGGGAAGCCCTGAGTCACAACATAAAACAACAGATGTCCACAGAAAGTGTTTTTTTGAGCTGCCTCTGCCTTCCTGCTATGCATTTCTATGGTAAGGACTCTCTTTAGCGTTCATCTTCCCAGCACCGAGCAACGCGTTTCACCGCTCTCACCATCCAGCGTTTTCCTGGGTGCTTCAACTCACCACTCACCATTGTGCCACTCACCATTGTCACCAATGTCACTTTATAGAGCAACCAAACAATTTCGTGGACACATTCCTTTGAAACCTTTCCCCATTTTTCATCAAACTTGAAAGCTACATTCACAAAACCTCTGACTCTGCTGTCAAAATCAGACAGTCACCTCAGAGACTCGAGATAAGAAGAGATAGAATACAGCAGACAATGAGATAACAGACACACAGAAAGAAGGGAGAAGAAGAGAAGGGGAGGGGGGGGGTAAAAGAAAGCAAGGAGACAGATGAAGAAGAACAGGTGGAAATACACAAGATGAGCAGGGAAGAGAGAGAGAGAGAGAGAGAGAGAGAGAGAGAGAGAGAGAGAAAGAGAGTAAAATCTTGTCTTCCTTCAGGCTGAGAAAGACAAGATCTTCACTGCTTTAGGGTCCAACAACAAACACACACGCACACGCACACGCGCACACGCACACACAGACACACACACACACACACACACACACACACACACACACACAGACACACACACACACACACACACACACACACACACACACACACACACACACACACACACACACACACACACACACACACACACACACTCACACACACACACACACACACACACACACACTTTGTCCCCTACAGCAACATCAATGACAGTTTACTGATAAATGACTCTCTCTCTTTCTGTCTCTCTCTCGCTCTTGCTATATCTCTTTGCCTCGTCCCCATTTCGTCTTAATCGCAATCTTTGATTTCCCAGCATCCGTATTCTGGGGAAATCGTTCTAGGAAAATAGCTGATCGACAAGCTCACAAAGTGTCGCGTTGTGAGCTTGTCTATCTACTGTTTTGAGCTAGGATGTAGAAAACAGAAAAGGTACTAGTATAGAGCCCTGTGGGACTACGAACAACGTATGGGGTTTAAGTGGCTAATAAATCTCTGCAAACAGGAGCTACCTGGTGTGCATATTTGATCCTTTCTTTTTAAACAGATAAGACAGCATTGTTTATGGGATTCATTTATAAAACTCTAGACCGCAGCAACTCCTGAGATCAAAGTTACATTTTGTCGTTTCCCAGATAAGTCCTTTTTCTTAAGGACTGTGGGGAGACGAGGACCGACTTTAATAAGTTTTGAATCTTTCTTTTTTCCTCCTCTCAAAGCAGAAGGTTTTTCATCATGCGATCAAAGAGGCTGTACTCATTGAGAGCCTGGGCCTCCGTCGATATTTAATCCATTAAGACTGGGAACGCATCTGTGTCATTTTAAGATTTATTTGGCTACTCAAAAATAGCAGATCTACAAGCTCATATGAGCTTGTAGATCTGCCATTAAAAAACAAATCGTGGAAAATGTGTGCAAATCTTTGAATTATATATACAGTATATATATATACACATGTTTTAAAGCGAACATTTGTAACTCAGATGTGGTTCTGGGGGTCCCTGGAACAACATATTTTGAGATGGGGGTCCACGGCCCAATACATAACATGTTGGGGGTCCTTGACATGGAAAAGTTGGAGCAGCACTGATATAGCAACATACTGTTAGGATTTAGAAAATCTTTTTAGATATGTATTTGGCCGCGGACCCCCATCTCAAAATGTTTTCTTCCAGGGACCCCCACAGAAGCAAATATTTGAGTTACAAACGTTCGCTTTAAAAATAAATATATTCAAAGATTTGTAAAAAAAAATCTCCAAAAATAGCAGATCTATTTTTTAATATCCAAAGAAATCTTAAAATGACACAGATGCATTCCCGGTCCTAATGGATTAATCAAGCTCACATCCAACAATTGATCTCATCTCCTCTGTCGGCCACTGCCCTCTGCAGGGGGAGAGATAACCAAACAGAGATAGAGAGAGAGGGGGGGACGGACGGACGGAAAGGGACACAAATCGTTGCTGTCGGGCAGATACCTTGTATTTCCACATTACAGCTTTTTATGGGTATGTTTCCCGTAGATTAATGCCCTAAGAGTCATTGGTTCTCAGGGATCCTTGAGGGAGCTCCAGCGGGTCCCCAGCTAAATGATAGATAGTTAGAAACCAAATTGACCCTTATGGGTCTGTAACTCTGAGAGTGTACAAATGTACACATTTGTACACTCTCAGAGCTAAATTAGCATTGGGGCCCCAGATATATAACTGCCATTAAATGGGGGTCCGTAGCCTAATGCATGTCAAACTGGGCGTTTTGTAAATACTGTAAGTATTACAAAGAGCTTGTAACTTAATGATAACTAAATGGGATCCATTGGAACACAGGTTATTTTATTTTTTTTACATTTCCTTAAAAGTAACCGCTTTGGACATACAAGGTTTCCGCCCGTCAGCGACGGAATGCATCAGTCGATTCATTCAGCAAATCAGCCAGTAAGTCAACCAGTCAGCCATATATATTCCTTTCCTGATTTAACTGATGTTTGCATAACTTGCTCAGCAGACAGCTGCTATCAGGAGCGAAACAGCTTTGTCTAGATCAGCACCGACTCAGCATCTTCTGTTTCACTGAGCCTGTAGACCTGCTGTACCCAGATCAGTTCTTCTCCAGCTGATCAGTCACAACGTATTGACAGGCTGTAGAATTTGCACACTTCAGTGACCGAGCTCCTCTCTGCTGAAATGCAGCCCCACACAGCCAAAGAGAAGTGACTGAGTAAGCAGTAAAACACACAAACGATGACTTCAAAGTTCATGACAAAATTGCCCTGACAAAATAGTTGTCGGTAAAGGAGTGAATTGCGTAGCATTTAACAGCACATGATTGGATAGTTAATGTCCACATTCAAGCTAAACCGTAGTCATGACCTGTGACCTTTAAAACAAGTAAAATAAATGTATTTTACATGAAGGGTCTTTGTCCACAAAAGCGTTATTTTTTCTCCTGAGAGCAGCCAGTGGTGTAAAGTAACTAAGTACATTTACTTAAGTACTGTACTTAAAGTAATACAAGGCAGGTCCACAAATAACGATTTTTAGAAGCCTCTGCTGGTCATTACCGTCACTGCAGATCGTTCGTTTATTCCTGCATTACCCAGAATTCCATTTGTTTTCACCGGAAGACGAAAAAGCGTTCTTTTAATTGTTTTATACTATCTGTGGATCGTTTCTCTTAGCCAGTGGAGCTTTAGTTACCGTGAGCTGTGTTTTCTTTTGCTGTGGTTTTTCCATCTTCAAATCCTACAATCTCTTAAAAACAGCGTGAGATTCCTTTTTGTTATTAGCGTGGTAGTTCCTGGCCAAACAGGAAACCGGTGCATTTCCGTTTCTGTTTTCCGGCCGGATGATGTCATTTTCGCGGGAAGGACGGCCCGCCACCGTTTCAATAGAAAATATAATAGAAAAGGCTTTTGGGGGTGAAATTCATGTAGTGGGTGTTGTGAAACATTTGCCACTCACAAAAGATATACAATTTAACAAGTTACCTATATTACTTTAAGTAAAATGTTGAGGTATTTTTTTTACTTTATTGGAGTATTTCCAATGTTCAGTACTTCTACTTCTACTCCACTACATCTCAGAGGCAAATATTACTCCACTATAAATATTTGAAAACTTTAGTTGCTAGTTACTTTGTAGATTTAGATTATTATTATATAACATACAGCTCAGCCCCTAAAACAAACACTTCAGCCCTATATACATTTAGGCCATTTGAAAATAGCCGATCTACAAAGTCACAATGCGTCTGGCGTTTTTATCAGGGTCACAGAGAGTTGAAAATGTTTTAACTTTTGGCCCTTTGGAAGATTGTTTCAGAAGACTGACCTTGCTTTGGTGACACACAAACTACTACTGTAGATCTGGTGTATGAGTTCATTTTTAGACTTAATTCGGAATCAGAAGTAAAGTTACTGTCACATGAAAGGGTTACATATGTAAAAAAAAGTGGGTGAAATTCTTAAGGGTTAGGGTTTTTTCCCCCATGAGAAGGGAGATGATATAGACACAGGATAGACACAGTCAAATAATCCAAAAGATACGTATATAAGTAGCATTGTGCAGTTCATTGTTCTAAATTTGTGGTTCCCAAACTTTTTAGCTCAAGACCCAGAAGAGAAATCAGATGTTTGCCCGGGACCCGAACTAGAGAAAATAGCATATCTACAAGCTAAATGGTTCTAAATGGGAAGCTTGTTTTGCTGCAGTCCCAGATCAGCAAGAGCGAGAGTGTATTTACCGAGTACAGGCATCAGAGATCAGCAGCGACCACACACTACATTTATTGAGCGCACACACTTAATATCCTAGATTAGCAGTGATTATACCAGAATTTACAGACCATAGAGATTCAACATGCTAGATCAGCAATGATGAGACAGAGCGTTTACTTAGCGAAGATATATTAGCATCCTAGATCAGCAGTCTCGTCTGTCTGGACGTATTGAGCGGCTGAATACGTTTTCTTTTTTCTCTTTTTTTTCATAAAGGCTATGCTGCTGTGAAGAGAGAGAGAGAGAGCGAGAGACTGACTGACTGACTGAGTTTCTATTTAAAGGAGCTACACCATGAATTTAAAAAAAATATTTGATATTTAATATCATATGGTGTATGTCCCTCAAACCTTTTTCAAAAGGTTTGAGCCTAAATCATCACTCAGATATACTCATCCCAAGTCAATTGTCTCTGGCTTATACAGCACTTTCAGCTGCAATACCAAAACGTCCACTTGGGCAGGGGGGGGCTACTGAGCAATTCTGTTCAGTTAATTAATTCAGTTAATTAAAAAAAATATTTAAAAAAAAAAAAAAAAGGAAAAATTCTGCATAAAAAGAAGCATCTAAGAAAAATACAAAATCGAAAAAAAAACACTTTGAACATTTTTGAACAATTCCACCAAGTGTTTGAGGTGCCTGTTTCACCCACTTCCGGGGGGCGGAGCCAAAATCCGAGCCCGAAGTATTTGTTCGTAGACCCCCACTTAGGGGGGGTAGAAAAAGTTTCGGAGCGATTCGGGCACTTTTCATTTAACATTGGGGTTTGCCATCAAAAATGTTTATGACCTCATAAACATTGCCATTCTGAGATCGCCTGTTCAGACACGCCCATTCTGGAAATCCATGAAATGAGAAGGAATGACTGAATAAAAAAAAAAAACATTTTTTTGGGTACAAGAGACACTGGGGACCCCAAAAAATACAAAAAAACAAGAAAAAAGTGATTTTCATGGTGTAGACTCTTTAAAATAATAACCCATTAAAAGCCTCAATACATTAATTCATGCTGTGAATCTCAGTACAGTGTTTAGTGCGGTTTATTTTATTTTATTCAGCATGTTGACTGAGCCATCTCGACTGGTTTCTGTGTTGTTTCCATTGTGTCAGATCAGTATGTCAGTATGTTGCCAAAAAGAATACTTGAACTGTTTTCTATGATGTTTCTACTGTGGTACAGGACCAATGACTCCAATGTTTCTGTACCGTGTCTATTGATGTGATACGAGGCATCAATGACAGATGGCGTGCCGTGAACTCCCCTGCTTGACAATATGGTGGCAATTTCAGAGTGT
>NW_027660850.1:87500-105000 GCF_963280865.1 Gymnoscopelus braueri
CTCCAGATCTGACACAGATCGGCCTTTGATCGGCGAGCTAATGCTCGCTGTGCGTGAAAGGCTCTGCGAGACGATATGGCCGCGATTATCCGCTCTGCGACGGCTTTCCGACCGTTTTCAGATAACTACCATGTTAGATATTCAGCTCTGTCTGGGACAGGACAGCAGACAATATCATACACTATGAACGGGGCTGCGACCACCTTGCGAGGAGATGCACGCTACAGCCAATGAGAGCACATTACAGCCACCGTGGCTTTGAAAGGTCGGTGGACCTGACCACAACAAACAGATCCCCGCATAGTTACCGTCCAGTCCTGTATTAAGTTAAACATTATTATAAAACAGAATGAGAGTGAGCAAGCGTGCTCAAAGGTGGGCTGTTTATTTGAGACTATTGCACAGAGATAGAGAGAGAGAGAAAGACACAGAGAGCGAGCGGTGTGTGTGTGTGTGTGTGTGTGTGTGTGTGTGTGTGTGTGTGTGTGTGTGTGTGTGTGTGTGTGTGTGTGTGTGTCGTAGTCTGTGAGTGTTGCCAGATTTTGCGAGAGAAATAAGCAACCAAGTTTGTGAAAACAAGCCCAATAAAAGCGACTATGAGCACTTTAAGCCTATATACAAATACATTGGATACTTGAAAATAGACGATCTACAAGCTCACGTTGTAGATAGGCTATTTTTAAAGAAGACATTTGGGGGGGGGGGGTTGTGGAGTATTTTCCAAATCCACACAGATCTTGTATGGGGGTCTATAGTCTGGGGGGCTTCGGCTCAAAGCCTGGACAGCAGGGGCGCGGCCACTGATTTCTGATTCAAATCAACAGCCAATGAAGAAAAGGGGGCGGGATCCACATGCAGTGGGTCTTACATGTAAATAGGAGCGACGGGAAGCAATTTCCCCTTGAGAAATTGCGGCCGCCATTGTTGTGTACTGCTGTTTGCCTCTCGTCGGACTTTTTAGACGAGTAGACCGGTAAGAGGTGTGTCCGCTCAGATTCTGAGCGTAAGTTACATCCCGCCCACAAATACCAGGGCTTTGGCCCAGAAGTTCCTCGCCGCTCCCGTTTGTATGCGAGGCGAAAAACTTCTGGGAACTCAGATTAGGGGGTCTATGGCACAACATATTTTCAGAAGGGGGAGGTCTGCGCCTCTGCGGACAAATATTAATTTGGGGGTCCTTGCCATGACAATGTTTGAGAACAACTGGTTCAAACAACATTAGGAAACAAGGCCAAAAAAGCAACTACACTTTCAAGCAACTTTACAGAAAAACAATCCCAAAGTCGCTTATAATAAGCGGACATGGCAACTCTGTCACAGCGGAATCAGCGCACTTGCCGTGCGAGAGAGAGAGAGAGAGAGAGAGAGAGACAGAGAGAGAGGGGGGGGGGGGAGAGGCATATCACGGGATACGTCGATTAAAATGAATTGGAATAAACACAAATGTATGTATTGGGTCTGACTCTGGAGATAGCATCCTAGTGAACTATCCTACAGTGTGTAAACCCTGGTCGGGGATCAATCTATAATGTGAAAACCACAACGATATATGACAGCCGATTTCAAGAAATAAACTCCTGCAGTGTGTAATGCTTAACGATCAGACGACCCCCCGAGCACTTTAAGGTCCTGCAGTGTGTACCGCGTGCGCGTGCACTTAAATTTGTGTGTCTCTCTCTCTCTCTCTCTGTCTCTCTGTCTCTCTCTCTCTCTGTCTCTCTCTCTCAGTGTGTTGAACAGGACACACGCACACACACACACGCACACACACACACACGCACACACACACACACACACACACACACACACACACACACACACACACACACACACACAACCACACACACACAGCGGCGTGTCCATTCCGGGTCAGGGATGATCCAGATATTACGGGTCATAGACAGAGGGATGTGTGAATGCAGGCATACATCCTGCAGCAGCAGCTGTGTCTCCACACCTTCAGCCGGGTCTGTTGCTTTACAATGGACACCAATGAAAAGATGCTTCCATTCCGCCTCACAGAGGACAGTAATGAGGTGTATCTCATATGGGACACAGTTGTCATTCTAGACACTAGCCTTGCCCAACTATAAATAGTCCTACAATACTGCCGTGGGACAATATTGGAACTACTCACCATATAAATGAGATTATGCTGCAAAGTTCAGTCACCAAAACAGAGAATAAAGTAGAATAAACAGACAACCACTACAGAATGCAGTGGTGGAAAAAGTACTCACATGTCTTACTTTAGTAAAAGTATCAACTGCAATGTAGAAACAAGTTAAAGTACTCATTATGCAGAATGTTCCATTTCACAAGTTATCATAATATCTAAAATGTGCCAAAGTTTGAATAGGGCTGGAGTGGTTAATGTGTGTTCACTGTTCACACTTCACACATTGTACCTTGGGACAGTTTTTTCAAAAGATCACCGTTTGAACCATGTGACCAACGTTGTTACAAGTCAAAACAAACTAAAAATATAAATTATAAAAATGAAAATGTTAAAACGATAATAACCCTGTTTGCAAGGCTTCACCTTGAAACAAATGTGAGACAGTAAGGTGTTTCTGTATGTCTGAGAGACGGTCTTGTATACTGATTTATGTCGGTGCCAAAACTGTGTGAATGTTTCCAAGGAAACGGAGGAAAGAGTTAGATGGGATGATAGAGATAAGGATGATTAACAGTGTTACTGGGGAGGTGGGGTGAGATGGGGTGGTGGGTGGTTTCTGATCCGCTGATGACACATGCTGTTACTGTTAGTGAGGGTTAAAGGAAAGGACTGTATAGGACTGGTTTCTACTGGCTGGCTGGTCCGGCTTCCCCACTTCACCCAGGGGTGTCGATTAGAACACAGGACAGACAACTTCTCTCATTTATGGGTTTTACTGAAGGTTAATGAGCACAGTACAGTACAACACTTGTGGGTGTGGGTGTGGTTTTCTGCAACCATACAGAAAGTAAATAATTACAATTACAGCAGTATATATCATATCAATCTGACAACAGCATTATGCTTGCATCCTGGACATCATGAACTACTGTAGGCTACATACATTCATAATGACATAAAACATAACACTATGACAATGCTTGGCAAAGCAGCATGCATACAACTTATCAGACCTAACTATGAATTAGGCCTAATGCCCATTGTTCAAATACACATGTGATGTCATGTCATACAACACAAACAGTGGAACATAAATAATATAGGGCCTACATCATGGAATAAACATCAGCATTCGCAGTCACTTGAAACTGATGCACTTATAATGAAATAACTTCCATTATCTTGGTTACAATAAATCAAAGCACTTGAAAAATGCTACCTTCATACTACTGTCAATCAAACACCATTACCAACATGCCAAACATTACAGAACAGGACAGGACATCGAAGAGCACATTTCACACACAAATGAACAGCATTTAACTAGGAAACACAGGACTTACATTTGCATGAACGCACACAAACTCCAAGTGAATTCGAGCACAATGTCTTAATATGACACACGGCGACACACTTCTGACCATCTGAACAGTCAGAGCAACTTGTCTGATGTGAACTCTTCCAATCTGACTGATGCAAGAGGACATGAAGGGAAAAGTCTCGTTCTCTAAATTACCTGCAGGTGCGTTCATTAATTAGCCGCAGGTGCATGCAAGCAGGATAGGGTCATGATGACCTGTGCACACCCTTAACGAGCACACAGACTTAACTCTCTCACTGGCAGCCTTTTGTACAGTGACACTAGCACATAACGCTGGTGGAAAGTAACTAAGTACATTTACTTACTGTACTTAAGTACAATTTTGAGGTACTTTTACTTTACTCAAGCATTTCCAATATTTTATACTCAATCACGTAAGTGAGCGGTTTCCTTCCAAATTTGCTACATTTCATGGTCTAAATTTACATTTGATAAACTATTGCACCACTACTTGTCTCAGATGTCATCAGTTTGAGAGAGATTCTATGTTGCCAAAATGAATGTCAATACTTTTACAAGCAAAACCAGCAGCATAACATTAAAAAATATGTATGGTTCACATAAAAGCTGCAGGACATTTTGCGGCAAATTTTTAACCCAAGGTCCAATATGGTGTTGTGTATGCAAAAATATCTTAAAAATGTAAAAGTGTAGTGCCAGCGCATTGATGGCTTCGAGGTAAAGTGTCTGCGCACCACTGCAGAGGTTGTGAGTTTGAATCCATCATGGTGCATCCGGCTTTGGAAAAAATGTACATTAACACAATTGGCCAATGTTCGGGGGAAGTATAGCACCCTGAAGTGGGAATGAAAACGCTTTCTAGCAACTTTTTCTTAGTTCACCTTATGGCCTGCTGAGAAGATTGTTGACCCCAAAAGTAACCTCAGTATAATCTATTCTTGCACCCTTCGTGTAAACAAGTGCACAGATATGCACGCATGCACACACACACACACACACACACACACACACACGCACGCACGTGTGTACTGGAATGATTCACCAGTACCTTCACACCATAAGAGATAAGGTTGAAATACTTAAGAAATAACCAAGGTGCAAATTCAGAGGTTCTGTGAAATGGGGAGACGTTAACACCCTTAAAATGAAAGTGACAGGAGATTTACGATTGTGAGATCAAATCATTTATTATCCTTAACTAAGTATACAATTATTTAAGAGCCTATGAACTATTAGAATGAATTATCAAACAAACAATAAAGATACAATACCAATCAATAACAGCGCGCTGGATACAAAACTTCTCTCCCTATCACAAAGTAGATACTTCAGACAGGGCGATAAATTCTGCACTGAGCATCCTTTCCCTATCCAGCGATAATATACATATTCATAAAAAACATTATCAATAGATGGGTGTCGCTGTTGGTTGCAGAAGTTGGTTGATCACTCCTCCTGCAGTTCTCACACCGTAGCCTTGACATTCTTCATCCTCGGGCTACCCTCCCTACCTTTTAGGCGCTGATAAGCTTCTATGAGACCTCTGTCTGATAATTTGGCCAAGCTATATGGCATTTTTAAATTTCTATTTCCTGGGAACTAACACTCTGAATACTGCTGTGTAATTTTATGTCATATTGTTATCCATATAAAGCTTTTAGTATATTACTATAAGAGTATTACAACAAGAGTATACGATTGTTATGACCCAATATTAATTTTTAAGCACCACTAGTGCTTGTATTTCCAGTGAGACATTCCTTTGAAGAAAAGGGAGTGAATGAGAGATGCAGAGACAGGGCCTCTTGATACTATGATCTTGGTAAACACATTTTCTTTGAATAAGGTTATAATGACATATTCAAACTAAAACTCAACACTATTAGTCATACCAGTGATTAAAATATACACACAGTATAAAGGTCTAAATATCAATGTGTGGCTTAAGTGATCAGAATATTTGAACTTAGAGCAGTTATATGTGTAAATACCAGGATATAAACATGAGCCACTATAAAAATGTCAAAACATCATTTTACTCTTGTAAACTCCTACATTTATGCAGTTTTCTACAGACACATTTATCATACTTATAGACTTTAAATCTAATTTTCCTAACAGTCCCCCTTTTCCACCTCCCATAGTGGTAGGTGGAATCTAGAAGGGAAATTAGAATGGACCTATTACACCTAGATTTACAGTGTTGTGTCACAAGTTGCAAATGGGTCGTCATGCACATCATCATGGGTCTGTATGTACTGTCCGTCATGTGGTATGAGGTTTCTCAAGTCTCTAGGCAACCCTCTAAGGTTGGCTGGATCAAAGTCAGTGTCATAAGTCAATACCTTAGTCAGAGCAAGTTGTCGGGCAGTGGAGTCATGTGAGGTGATGCTAGCTAGTGAGCGATTTACACAACAACGAATCAATGGAGGTCCACAAAGCAGGAGGACAGCCACTGGGATAAGAATGGGAAGTATCACACTAGCCACCCAAACCATCCAGGAAGAGCCCCATGAGGAGAACCAACCCCAGGGGTCGTCGCCTTCTGGTGGTGGGGTCAATGAGTCAAGAATGGCCTTGGAATGAGCTAATAGAGAGGTTACATTAGTAGAAACATCTGGAATGAAAAAAGTGCAGTGGTTAAGCAACATTTTACACATTCCCCCGGCTTTAGCAGTAAGCAGGTCAAGGGTCTGCTTTAGCATGAATATGGCATCACGCTCATGGAGAGTTTCTTGGTTAAGCAAGGCAATAGCTTGATCAGTGTCAGTGAGTGCTCCCTTTATTTCTAAGAGTTCAGCAGCTACCATGTTAATCTTACGATAAATGTCTGGTACTGATATCTGGGGAAATATGGCATATCCTACAGACTCACCTACTGTGGTCCATGGGTCCGTGAACCTTAGGTTCGGGTACTTGTATCTGACTTGGTCAATCAAGGATTTGACCGGTACCGTGGACTGAGGAGGTGTCAGTGAGCGGGCAGCTCGGTGTACCGATGCACTTGAGGACACTTGGGGCTCGTGGGCATTTGCTTGGGAAACCAAGGTGTGATTAAACATAACTACTATGACTGTATTCTGAACTTGTCCATTCAGTTCCACAAAGTAGGTACCTGCATCAGAGGGAAATACAGGAGATATGGTTAAAATACCTGTACGCTGGCACATGTTTGTGCGGTTCTTGTATGTTCCATAATAGTCTACATCTGGACCATAACCTTTGTACCATTCTACTACTTTGTCTGGCCCATGTCTCCAGATAACCCCAGTGAGGTTAGCGGAAGTGTGGTTGCCTGGGGGAATGAGAGTGAGGCTAGAGGAAACAAAGGGTACATTTACTTTATCTGTTTCCGGAGTCATCAACGGGGTGGAATATGCCAAGCGATAGTCATAGCCAGAGGTAAGCAGAGAAGGGTAGCAACAGCCCATCCACTCGTCAGGTAGATGGTGAAACGCCTTGTCCCCGCACACCCACACCACGCCTGGGGAGGAATGAGCAGACAGATTAGCAAGGAAAGGACAGGTAAAGTTGTAGGTAGTGTTTTCAGCAGAGAAAGAGCAGTTCGGGCTAACATTTGGATTCATATGAAGAAAATTGTCACAGAGGGAAAATCCAATGGACGCTTTTCCTGTTGAGTTCTGGCAGAGGCAGGTAGGTGCAATCTTTTGAGTGACCTGTATAACTAAAGCATGCCTAGTTGAGGTAACTGCCGGGTTGCACTTAATACTTGTAGTCCACTTAGCCATACTATGTACAGAGTCGGTGTGTTGGTGAATGTAGTGCATAGTCTGTGCTACGTCTAAGAATTGTAGCATAACCACTGGGATTGGACAAGTCTTAGTAGCCATCAGTTCTGGTAAGTCTAAGTAATGCAGTGGGATTGTACGAGGACGTGTGTCCATAGGGACACCCACCCATGAGGCCATGTTCCCATGGGATCTGGCGTGTAGGAAAGCCTGTGAACATGCCAGATTACTATGACATATAGCTAGGGCTATATGTGCTCTGGATAACCCAAAACCTGTCCTTACATTTTCGTCCAGGTTTCTGCTCATCCATATCTCTAATTGGGACTCATCCAGGTCAGCTGAGTCATCGTCTAAGAGTCTCTCTAATCGGGTACTTTTAGGTGGATAAACAAATCTTTTAGGTGGATAAACAATAAGTCTAAGTCTTGGAGACAGGGAATCTTTCCCTGATCGTTCTATCCCTGCCATTAGAGTTCCTGAATCTGACTGTTTTGGGTTTAGGATAGTGACTCCTAGGTTTTTATTGTAACGGTTTAACAATATCCTAGGTTGATTAATGCTCTGCTCGATAAAAGAGGTTGGATTAGCCTTAGGGTTAATTTGCCATTTTCTACGATGGTCTTGTGCAAGAGTTTGGGCCTGTGGAGCAAATTTACAGGTATTAGCGGGTAACTTCTGGGAGTGTGCTATTACTTCACAGTCGAACTCACATGGGGAAACACATACATAGGCCTGGTAGGACACAGAGGGTCCGTTATAGTAAGAGTACCAAGAGCGCGTGTCAGGGAATAGGAATGTACATGTTTCCTCTGCATAGCATTCTATAGATGTAACAGGGGTGTGGGAATCACTGGAGGCTCCTAGGTGTACATAGCGTCTGGAACGATGCAATCCTAAGTTAGCAGTAGAATCAGTCTCATGGTTAGTCAGAAGGTCATTCTCGATTTGTTTTAGGCTAGCAGGGGTCGTTAGGCTCTGAGTCTTCTCTGGAAGAGTTCTATTTTCCATCAACAGTATAACAAGTACCATTATTCCCAGTGCTGTTCCCCCACCCAGTAAAGCTATTCCCTTTGTGGTACATAATTTGGCTTCACATTTTTTCTTAAGTCTTTTCATTCTGTTGTCATAGGTTACAAATGGTTGATACCTTACATCAGGTTCCCCCATATTGGAGTCCCCCTTTGATCTGTCCCAATTTAGGTGATTATTATCAAATTATTATCAAAATATTCGTCTACTATGTCTCTATCGTAGATATTTTGGATTCCCTGTTGCCACAATTCCTGAGTTCCACAAATTCGTTCCTCTTCTACGCAATCCCAGATGACTAATTCTATACGCCAGTCCTCACTATAGTAAGTAGTTAAAAATATTTCTCCGAATAACTCAAGTGTTAGTCTAGCTAAAAGAGGCATGAATAATATAGGTTTTAGATCTTTGTGGATCTGGTTAGGTCTTAGATGCCTAAAAATAAATGGTTAGTATGGTTAGATTATAACAAAAAGATCAGAAATAAACAGAATAGACAATATTTCAATTGTCTTAGAAAATAATAAACATGGAAAATAAAAGTAAGAATAAAATCTCTTAGAACAATTGGTCACTGGACACTTCTAATTCTGACTCTATTGGGTATTTCTTGAATGACTCTCTCTCTTCTTTGACAGCTTCAGGATCGTCTCTCCAATCTATTATCAAAGTTTCCCTAAGGTCTTCTCTGACTTGTGACAGGGACCTCTCTCCTGGAGGTTCAGCTGGGGCTAACTGAGTTATATGATACCATGTGGAGCCTTTGCCGTCTAACAGGACTGAGTATTTTGTTTTGTTTATCACTTGGTATGGTCCTTTCCAACGTGGTTCTCCCCACTTTTTCTTTATCACTTTAATGTGTACCCAGTCTCCGATTTGAACGGTCCTTTTTGAGCCTGGTAGGTCTTCTCTCTTCTGGTGCACCTCTTCTCGTTTTTCCAATGCCTGTTGAGAGATACACGCTATCATGGTAGTTAGTGCGCTATAAAACCCTGCATGAGAGATTCTAGAGTGATCGACCTCTGTCCCCCTGATGGCTGCAGTAGCCGGGCCGGGGAACGGATAACCTCTAGTCAATTGAAATGGAGAGAACCCCGTAGTAGCGTTAACAGAAGCGCGTACACTGGCCAGAGCTATAGGCAACGCCTGCACCCAGGTGAGAGATGAATCAGCACATATCTTAGCTATCTTATTCTTAAGAGTCTTGTTCATTACCTCCGTTTGACCTTGAGACTCTGGATGGTAGACGCTACCAAACTTATGCTTTATTCCCATCAAGCTTTCTACTGTTGCCAAGTCCTCGTTTTTAAAATGGCTTCCATTATCCGATCGTATGACCAACGGAAACCCATGAAATGGTATGTGTGTGTTAATCAAATACTTAATTACCACATCAGCTGTTTCTCTTTTACAGGGTATGGCTTCTGGCCATTTAGAGAACGAATCAGTTACAACCAGCATGTATCGATAACCACCGACGCGGTTTTCTTTGCCCATGTCAGTAAAATCGATCACTATATGTTCTCCAGGTCCACTAGGTACTGGGAAATATCCCATAGGAGTTTTTAACGTTGCTCTTTGGTTATGTTCAACACATATTTGACATTCAGACAACTGTTTATCTATCATGTCCTTCAGATAAGGATGCCACCATAGGTCAAGATTCTTCTTAGTCTGAGCTCTGGAGCAATGTGCTAACCCATGTGCTTCTTTAATAATGATTGGAGCTAACCCTGCCGGGAGTACTACTCTACCACACTGTGATCGCCACAGTCCCTGAACTGATTTTGTAGCTCCCCCTGTGATCCAAGCCTGTTGCTCGTACACTTGTGCCTCAGCTTGTGCCTGTATTAGATCTGTTAGAGAACATGTGGGCAGAGTGGCTACTTTAGATGGGTTGGATGACATTATTAATGCTGGCCCTTGATACCCTGTGACTGCTTTTGCAGCTAAATCTGCTGCATCATTTCCTTTGGCAATGTCTGTGTCACTTTTGTCATGTCCTTTGCACTTCATTATTGCTACTCTGTTGGGTAGTGCTAGAGCAAATGCTAGGTCTTGGATTTCTTTTTTGTGTTTTACATCTTTGCCTGCTGAGGTCAACCATCCATTTCGATACCACACTGCTAGCTCATAATGACATACCCCATGTGCATATGCAGAATCTGTGTAGATGTTTACATTGTCTCCTATAGATGCTTTAAGAGCTGCTGTGACTGCCATAATTTCTGCTTTCTGAGCTGATGGTGCATATTCAACTATTCCACTGTTAATCATGTCAAATCTTCCAAAATCCGTCTGTTCTACTACAGCATAACCTGCTCTTAGGCCAGTGTCAGGATCTCGGTAGCAACAACCATCAGTGTATAGTGTGCGTGTGGCGTCATGCAATGGGTCATTTTCCAAATCTGGTCTGAGTTTGAGATCTGTGTATGTTTGACTTTCGCAGTTGTGTGGTGGCATTGAGTCCATATGATCTGCCATGTTAACCCCTTCATGCTGGTATGTGATATGAGGTGCCAATAAAATCTTTTCCAACCGTGTGCGTTTGATCGATGTCAGTGTGAAAGATTTGGATTCAATGAATGCTGTAGTGCCATGATCAGTGAGTACAGTAAGTGGGTGGAGCTGAACTATGTGTGCTGTCTTTTGAACGGCCTCTGCTAGTCCTGTGGCAAATCGTGCGCAAGGAGGGAGTCCCATCTCAGGTATTAAAAGTTTTTTGGAAAAATAATACAAGATCTTTCTCTCCCCCTTATGTTTCTGAAACAACACTGCATTTACCACCCCCCTTTTTTCAGAAACATCTAGAAAGAAGGGCTCCAGGTAATCTGGGACCGCCAAAGTGGTACTAGAGGTCAACATTTGTTTGATGGTAATAAACTGTTCCTCTGCCTCTTGCGTCCAGTTCAGTTTAAGATGGCCATTTCTCATACCATGTTCTTTGATTAAGGCACGAAGGTGACACGTGTTATCTATGTAACTGGGGACATAGTGACGCGAGTAGCCCGTTAGACCTAAGAAGGACATCATGTCCTTCACAGTTACAGGCTGCTTGTGGTGCAAAATGGAGTCTAACTGTGAGGGATTCACTGACGTCGTCGCACAGTTAACAATCCGACCCAGGAACGAGACCTGGGGACGACAGAACTGTAATTTCTTAGCCGAGACTTTATAACCACATTCACACAAGTATGCCAACAAAGATGTAGTAGTGTCTAAGCATTCCTGTGCCGTATGACAAGCCAAAAGAATGTCATCGACGTACATTATCAATACCGTACCAGGTGGAAGGGAAAACCGAGACAGTTGATGTTTCAAAAGCTGGTTAAACAGGCCAGGACTCAGTTTAAATCCCTGCGGTGTCACAGTGTAACGAAATTTCTGATTGTCAAACGTGAAAGAGAATATGTCACGTACTTCCTCCGCAAGTGGCATTGAGAAATACGCATTACTCAGGTCGATACAGCTATAAAATTTATGACCCGGCGTCAGAGCTGCCATAGCTACATAAGGGTTAGGTACTGATGAGAGTGGGGTAGTCACTATGTCATTAATCCGTCGCAAGTCATGTACCATCCTCCACTGTCCAGGCCTACCCGCCTTCGGGACAGGAAGAATCGGAGTATTCCACGCAGAAAAGCTAGGTTCTAATGCTCCAGCCTGAAGCATGTCGCGCACGACGGTCTTGATGCCCTCGTATGCGTCATACTTCATGGAGTATTGCCTTACATTTACTGGTGGTTCGTCTTTTTTGATTGTGAACGTGACTGGAGGCATGTCACACAACCCTAAGTCATTTGGTCCTTTAGACCAGAGACGCTCAGGTAGAGAGGCCATGCGCGCTTTAGCATCATCATGGTCGTCCAGTTCTCTACCATGATGTCTTTCGAGGCTTGTGTAGTCCATAAAAACTTCGTCAGTCACTGTGTCAAACTGTATGCGATAAGCCTGGGTCTTATGATTATAACTAATTGAAGGATGGTCAAGTGGCTCCCAGTCAGAGTCAAGCAGGTCATCTAGTTCTTTAGTCATTGAACCTAGTTCCTTGGCAGCATGCCCAGCAGACAGTAGCAGTGATACATGTGGTCTTGCATAAGATGACAATTTGTAGAATTCTTGGAGGAGGGGTGGTAGCCCAACACTGGCGACTACGCCCTGTTTCCCCACATATATGTGTGTGCATGTTATGGTTTGGTGTGTGTTGTGCAGTATTTCATCAAATCGTGCTATGTAATCTAGACTTTCCTCTGTGTCATCGCGTTCATAATTAAGTGTGACATGTGGTGGGTCATCTGGTGTCAAATATGGGGCTATAGTACATATCCATGTTTTCCAATAGCAGAATTGTGTCAAAAGACCAGTGGTCCCTACCAGCGTTGGTTGTAAAAGGCCCCAAAATATATCTGCAGCATAACAATTTCCCCCACCGGGGCAGGACATCAGGGGCATTTGGGCATGAATCATTTGACGTTCAGAGCAATGTATAATCGTTCCATCTGGAAATTGTAGCACAATACCATCCGGTGAGCACAAAACAGATGCTCTTAGAGCCAACAACAAGTCCCGACCGAGTAGATTGACTGGGCAACTGGGTGAGTACATGAACGGGTGGTGAAGCACTTGTGAGCCTACTTTAGTGAGTAGAGGCTTAGTCATTGGCATTGTTTGTTGCTGTCCTGAGAAACCCGTAACAGGAACGTTTGTGGTGGATAGATCACTTGTGGAAACACCGCTGTTCAGCGTAGAAAAACGAGCGCCAGTGTCCGGCATAAAAGTCACAATGCGTCCTCCCACCTCAACCTCCAGCAGGGGCTCTGCCAATGCCCCCGCACTAGGAACCTCTAGGCAGCCCTATGTTGACCAGTGCTGCGGTGCTTGAAACGCCGGCATGAGCTGTTGGTTTGGAGCAGAGTGTGGTTGCGGTTGCTGCTGCTGAGTGACCTGTTGGCCCTGCTGAAATTGTTGCGGGTGCTGCTGACTGTGCCCATAGCCCCCGTGCTGCTGATCATTTTGCTGGCCTTGACCCCCCTGCTGGTAGGCACCCTGTGTTTGTCGTCTTGGTTGAGTGCAATCGCGAGCAAAGTGTCCCATAGTATTGCAGTTAAAACATTTGACCTGCGATATGTCAAGTGGAGCCCCACGCCCTCTACCTCTTCCTCCCCCATATCCTCCTCCTCTTCCTCCACCTCTATAGTACCCCTGTTGATAAGCGTTATTCTGCTGCTGTGACAACATTTGTTGCACTTGCTCAAATGAAAACATGGGTGTAGAGTGTGTGGTAGGTGTCTGCGGTTGTAACTGCTGTACGGAGGTGGGTGTTGGTGTTGCTACTGGAGCTGGTGGTGTTGGTGTTACTACTGGAGCTGCTTCCTGTACCACTGCCTCCTGTACCACTGCCTGCGTAGGCACTGTCTTAACTGCACTTTTCTTTGCCGTGGTAGTCTGCTCCTCTATCTGTTTGAGCTGTAGTTTAAGAAGTCTCGTGGTCATGTCAGAAATGGAACCCTTTTCTTTGAGCTGTCTGGCATTATACCTGTCAACATGGTGTATCACAATGTTTTTCCAGTCAGTGAAGGTGCATGTGTCCATGTTTGGTGTGTCGTCAAGTTTTTCTTGGGCCTCTTTAGGCAGAGCAGAGTACACAGCGCGTCTAAATAAGATTTCACTGGCTGGGCTATCTGTGGGTTGAGCCCCTGTCTGATCTAGCCAGTCGTCTGTGGAGCGCAGTAAAAATTTTTGAGCTGTCTCACCTGGCTGCATACGAACAGATTCCCCCGATACGTGTTTGTTGGGCCAAATGCGGGTCATAATCTGACACCAGAGAGCTTTCCAGTGATGCCAGGCTGTGGTGTTAGGCACCATGGAGGAAAATGCTTCTGTTTCAATGGCTTGTAACTGACCTGCGGAAGAGCAAGATGCAATAGCGTGCCTCATGTCCCCCAATGCTAATTTTTCACCCTGAGTAGCTGAGTCAAAGGTTCTATACCACGCCAAGAATCCAGCACTGATGTCAGGGAGCCTTTGCTTGATTAATTCAAATGTGGTCTGTTTAAATGGAATGTAATGCTCTAGGAGTGGGTGGCCAGCCACAGAGTACAGTGGCATCTGAGTACCTTGAGGCCCTGTCATGGCTGGCAATTGAAATGGGTTTGTGCTTACAGGATTTGAGACTGCTATTATTGGGGCGTGGCCCTGGGATGGGTGCAGTTGGTGTGAGGGTGGTGCAGTAAGTGTCTGACCTAGGCTTGTGTGTTGATGAGTCGGATCAGTCATGGTTTGGGACCGAGTGACACGTGTAGCGTGTATGGGTGTCGTGACAGCGTGAATGAATCCCGTGATGTTGGCTCCCGAGATCTGAACCTGTTGGCCTGTGTCTGACATACTGCTGACGTGAGAGGCTACCCCTGAATGATGAGACCCTGTGATTGATGCACAATGTTGACTGCCGTCTCTATCCTCACCCCCCTGTAACTGCACTTTCATGGCCTGGTTATGATGTGGTCTTTCTGCCTCTTCCCCGGCTTGTGCTATTTCCTCATCTTTATGGTCTAACTTTCTCACCTCTGACCATGCCTGTCTAATCCCCTCCTGCCTTTTTTCTCTGTCCTCTCTATACTGCTCTGGGCTCCCGAGATACTGGCTGCTCTGGTTCCACCTGTGTTCGTTGCCTGGCGATGAGAGCGCATACCCCTTACTCTCAGAATCAGACCGGCCCCCACAAGCGCCCACATGTGCCTCAACTGTATAAGGATATTTATTGATATCTTCCTCCCTTTCTCTCACTTCTTTCTGGGAGGAAAAAACATGAGCCTGTCCTCGCTGTAGCTGCTGGTCTTTAGTCTGGCTTTGCTGTGATTGTACCCACCCCTCTGTTCTAGCTACTGGTGTAGAGTGCGTGCCATGAGGGTGCTGTTTTATTATATCCTGTGTTGTGTCTTGTAATGCATACATGTCATCTCGGAAAAGAGCATCTAGGGACCTGCTTTCTGCCTTACATTCAAGAAAACCACCAGTGATTTTGACCACTCCAGTTTCCCCTGCTAAAAGAGGAGCTTGGAGTCCTACACCATCTTCATAGGGAGGAGGTTTTTCCGGTGCTTTGGGCGTTTTTTCTAAGTCTTCCAGTACAGGGTACATTGAATGCATGGTGCGAACCGGAGGCCATTGAGGACCAAAATATTGCTGCTGACCATAACCTCTTTTCATGGTGTGTGAACCTCTCCCTGTAGCACGTCTCATAGCCTGTATTTCTTTCATAAGGGCTGTAACTAGAGACAGATTCGTATTTATGTCTTTTAACTCCGAAGTTAGTTTGCCTTTCTGCAACAAGCCTGGTTTTATCAACCGCTCGGTGACACTGCCCAACTGACGAGTGAGAGCCGTGTGGTGGGCAAAAATGCCACCCCAATCTGGCTCTCCATCGTCTTTCGGGCACGTCCCAGCTCGCTGCAGATCACTTTTCAGTTTGAGAAAAGCTGCTTCTTTTAGTTTTTTAACTTTATTATCAGTCTCCCCTGCCAGAATTTGAGAGACTATGTACTCATACTGTTTCCTAAATGACTCCATGCTTCTATTGATTGTGTGAGTTAAGGATGCACTGCGCAATATTGTTACCAAATTACACGTTTATTTTTTACTCTAACTGTTACAACCTCACACCAGTTTTAATGGGTGTGTGTGTGTGTGTGCATGTGTTCTTATGCTGCGTGAGCTAACTCTAGTAGACAGGCTACCTCTGTCTGTTCTCTGTCTCCCTGTGCGAACCTCCCTATGGCGATTAAAATGATTTATTACTGGGGCTTTCTATGAGCCTACATGCGTGTGCGTATATGTCAGTAGTGAACAAAAAGAAGTACTCAAGTAAAAGTATAATTATCACAACAGATCAAACAAGCTCCCCCAACACACAGCAGTATGTTGTTAATCTTGACAAGCTACCCAGCCGCACAGAGAAAACAGTGCCCGTGCACGTTTTAGTTTTTATTCTACAAATCGCTATAAGTGGCCAAAATGTATAAAAAAACACAGTTCCTATCGCCCAGAACCGTACTATCTTGCAAAATTATTTAGAGGTGTCAAAAAATCGTTTCACGCTTTTTTTAAAAATCTTTAGTTTTTTCCAACACACATCCAACTTTCTAAAAAGGCACAGACTTCCTAGCGCAATGAACTGTAGTATATTATACAATGATTTAACAGTGAACTAGAAAGAGATAGACAGAAGAGATGCGACAATTAATAGATTGTCGCGAGCACACACCACCCCCAAATACTTTTTCCCCAAAACAAACTTACAGCGCGGCGCGCTATAAGGAAACCACCCACACAATAGTCAATAGATAACATATGCCAGACTCCGCGAGTCTGAATTACTACTCTTTTAGTTATTTTATTGCCGTCTCGTACGACTGTGGACCCCTGGCCCATAAATCTCTTAAATAACACTATTTTATCCGCTTCATATGACAACAAGATACTGGATCACTGTAAATGCTGCATGTATGCGTTAAAATAACTGCCACCCCCGACGACTAAAACTCCCTGAGTTTATCTGGTAACCTCCCCGAAATTACTTTGGCGTCCCAGACGACAATACTGTCAATACCCAGAAATAACAGTTTATACCAAACTCCCTGAATCTGGCCACCCCCCAGAGATGTCTTCCCTTGCGTCCCGGACGATTTATTCTACTGTGAAATACCCAGAAATGAACAGCACCTCCTGGAGGATTTTGCACAGTTAAAACACAGCTTAATGACAATTCATTCACACCGCTAAATTTGGTTATAAATCAATGTCCTACAATCGCTAAATTTAAATCAATGCTTTTGGAGTACGACAATTGCTTATCACAGGTAAACAAACTTAGGTTAGAGTGCCCAATGTGCTGAATTCGTTTAAACAGGTTTCAGCTTACCTTTTCTCTATAACCTCCGGAGGAAAGTTTGCCCAACCGGAAAGCAACGTCGCGACCGTCACAGCTGAAATGATGTTCAGGCGGTCCCTGCCAAGGATGGCGTCCCCCCACAGAACGGTACGACGGGGTCACCAATTGGAATGATTCACCAGTACCTTCACACCATAAGAGATAAGGTTGAAATACTTAAGAAATAACCAAGGTGCAAATTCAGAGGTTCTGTGAAATGGGGAGACGTTAACACCCTTAAAATGAAAGTGACAGGAGATTTACGATTGTGAGATCAAATCATTTATTATCCTTAACTAAGTATACAATTATTTAAGAGCCTATGAACT